>NC_142948.1:28020468-28050468 GCF_046866305.1 Octopus bimaculoides | reverse complement strand
ACATGTCTTACTCATCAACATCCTTTCTATCTTCTTGTTTGTATCTTTGCCTATTTCTCCGTCTATTTTTATGAGTGCGTCTTTACATAGGGAACGTCGTGTTAGATTATATATTTTCAGACGTATTAATTTGACTGGGATTCTAACCATCATTCTGTATGAAGATACGCCGGCACAATGCAATTGTGCATCGTTATCATATGGTAAAGTGATCAATAAAAGATGTGATCTTTCATCATTCTTCTTCGTGTCTTATACTCCGAAATTCTTAAGATTCTGGTCACCAATATTTGGATTTATTTGTTATACATAAATTTCCTTGGATGTTAATTCTACATGAATTTATTACTGTCTGATTGTTATACCTAACTATAAATTCATCTATGTACCTGAATTTATTAATTCCGTTACATTTTGTTATATATATATATATACAACGTTTTGAGCATCCGACACTTTTGCATATGTATATATGTATGTATATATATATATGTATATATATATATATATATATATATATATATATATATATATATATATATATATATATATTTATATATATATATATATATATATATATATATATATATATATATATATATATATATATATATATATATATATACATATATATCTTTATATATGTCGTTAGCCCGCCGTGCGAAATGCTTGGCAGTATTTCGTCAGCCGTTAGGTTGTGAGTTCGAATTCCGATGAGGATGACTTTGCCTATCGTCCTCTCGGTAGTCGCTAAAATTAGTACCAGTTACATATCGGGGTCAATGTAATCGATTTAATCCCTTCCCAAAAAATTTGAGGCCTTGTGCTTCCAGTAGAAAGGATTTATTAAAGTTGAAATAGTGTGTCACACTGATATTCACATTTATTATAAAGAAGATATGTTTAATTTTGGGGAAAACTTTATTTCAATTGAAGTCTATTATGTATATATGTGTATATATATATATATATCATCATCATCATCATCAACGTTTAACGTCCGCTTTCCATGCTAGCATGGGTTGGACGATTTGACTGAGGACTGGTGAAACCGGATGGCAACACCAGGCTCCAGTCTGATTTGGCAGAGTTTCTACAGCTGGATGCCCTTCCTAACGCCAACCACTCAGAGAGTGTAGTGGGTGCTTTTACGTGTCACCCGCACGAAAACGGCCACGCTCGAAATGGTGTCTTTTATGTGCCACCCGCACAAGCCAGTCCAGGGGCAGTGTGTGTGTGTGTGTGTGTGTGTGTGTGTGTGTGTGTGTGTGTGTGTGTGTGTGTGTGTGTGTGTGTGTGTCTATGTGTGTGTGTGTGAGTGCGTGTGTGTGTGTGTGTGTGTGTGTGTGTGTGTGTGTGTGTGTGTGTGTGTGTGTGTGTGTGTGTGTGTATGATAAGTCCCACCTTAAGAATAGTTACTCGGTTCGATTTATTCGGCTTATCACTTTCATGACTGTGATCCAATTTGGTCGGCGTCCAATGAATGTAAAAAAAGAAAAAAATAACAAATCACATGTGTATATGTATATATATGACACCATATGGATTTCCAAACTTGAAAACATGAAATAGTTTTTGTGAGGTCGTTTTATCTCGAATCAAATAAGCTATAAATAATACGTTTTAAATATGGCGGCATCTGTCCCTTTAAATGGAAAATATTGATGTCTACACGTAGAACTCAAACCCACATTCAACGTAAACATAACAGTTGTTCTATCAATTAATCCATGCAATCCTTTTTAATCTTCCTGCCCTTTTTAGAAACTTTATAATTATATATGAGAATTGCATGTCGCTGAAGCCATAAGACATACTAAAGGGGACATGAATCAATTACTTGGAATGCTTTATATCGAAGCAAACAAGTTCTAAATAATAGCGTTTAAATATCAAGTCAAAACCGCTTTGGTTATAAAGTGTCGAAAGCTACACGTGGGATGCGAATACAAAACTTGTGTGAAAATAACAGGCTTTCTACTAGTGAACTAATACAATTTTTTGGAATCCGTAGAACATACTATACACTAAGCAGTTACTTACATTGCTGTACATATCATTGCTATACATACCAGCTCTGACCATTTTACGTTTATACGTATTTTGATATATAGATAGAGCACTCCGCTCGTGAATATTGACAATGCACCTGCTCAGGTATGCGTAGGCCTGTGCAAAAAAGTTTGAGGAAGACTGAAAGCTGGTTCTGCTATAATTTCATTTAGAAGAGAACCTCTAGAAAGTCTTGAGGTGTTCTCTTAGAAATGTTACCATATCAGTTTTTACTGGTACAACAGAATAAACTCCGATATTTTACAGGTTATTCGCGTGGGACTCCTAAAATTATGTAGGACATCATGGGATCTTCCTGTAGCTAATTTTTCATCGTTTCACTTCGCATCTTACCATTAGGCCACGAGATGGTGCACAGAGTGTCTTGTAAATTTCTGTGCTTTCAAATGTAATGTACTGCATTAAAATTCTTTGGTTCGAACGCATGAGCTACCGGTGATAAACTAATAATATTTTAACCAAGTAACAGATGCAGCTATGAATTTTAACTGTCCATTTTTACATTAAAATGTATTTATATTAAGGATCCCTCGGTGAATGTTGACCCGGCATATTCGCATGTATAGACTAAATTAAGCAAGACTACTTGGGGAGATTTGACCGTTAGCTAAGCATACACACCACCACTTTTCCTGGATACTGATATTAAGCAAAATTTCATAAGGACGATAGTCACTTGCCCATGCATACAAATTTCCTTCTCTCCTGGATACAGGTGTTTGTGCAGGGAAATGGCTACCTGCTTGGGTAAAGGTGCGGGACAGTGTCGATGCCCAATATGATGATTGAAACCGAGAATTAAAGGACATGCCATTTAGTTATGCTTTTAAAATCTTAAATACAGACTAGCTATAATTTGGGTTTCGATATATTAATATCTGCCAAAATCTTGTACCAGTTGCTACATGTGCAATATTTCTCTATTTACTGTGTGATTTCGTACTAATGGATAGATTTTGTTTCCGGCATGACTTGGAAAAATCTGAAATTCCTTCTGTTCATATATATAAATACCTTCAAAGCAAAGGTTTGTATATACATATACGGACACGCAAAAGCACAAAAACACACACACGTACACACATACACGTGCATACATGTTTCTTGTTCTTTTTCGTGAATTTTTAATCTGTTACACAAATATCACGTAACACACAAACCAATATTGTTTCATCATTTGGTATACTTATTAAATATTTTCCTTCTATAAATAAACTACGGATATCTAATTTACATTATCCATCCTCATAAAATATAAAAATATTACAGCATATTTCTAAATAACGAAAATGATTTAATGTTTCAGTTTTCTTGAATGAATACTGTCTTGAACGTTATTTAGGTTCACCATTGCTACGTGTAAGTGAGACCATCAGCGATAATGTATCCAGCTCATTGGGCACCATGTAAATCCTTATATAAATTCTTGAGGTCGGTGTAGGTTATCTAAATGTTTATACAAATTGTTGAGTTCAATCTAGAGAATGTGAGATTATAGATAAATTGCTTAGGTTAGTGTTGATTACGTTAACTGGGGAGTGCAATATGGATTATTGCTGATATCAATGTGGTTTATCTAAACATTTATTAAACTGTGAAAATCCTTGTGGATTAAGTAAATCTTTATATGAATCGTAGAGGTTAATGTCGATTATGTAAATATTTATTTCAACTGCTAATATCTTTAAATATTTATGCATATTGCTGAGGGCAATGTGGAATATTTTAATCCTTAATTAAATTATTGTCATCCATCTCTATTTTCTTTCGAAAACATGTAAATGTTTGGGGTCGTAATAAACTATGTAAATCCAGCATGTGGGTTTGTTGCTGATTAGCATCATGTCAATCCTGGTCAAAGAAATTTGTGATCAAAAGCAAGCTTTAGGCCAGCGTAACTTTCACTAAAGCACGACAGCGAGTTCTAAAATTTGCTCAAAGAAAATATTGCCTTCAATGTGAGCGTAATATATAAACCTCTGTTAATGACAATGAACAGTTACGTGTCGTTATTGAAATAAATTCAAGCCAAACAACTAGATAGGTGGATAAAGAGTTAAGCTTTGAACATTCCATAATTTCTAGATTATTTATGCAATATTTAAAAATTCAAAATATCAGCACCTGAGTGCTACTTGATTTGAATTAAAATCAAATATATGTACCAAAAGGAAAACCACACAATAAAAACAAGACCGCTTATCAACATGAGGTCTATTCTGCACTTATTCTACAGAATAAAAGCGATCCATTTGTTGATTGCTTTAAGATACGTGAGATAAAAATGCATTCAATAAGCAGTGTCTGAGTTGTGATGAAGCATAAAATCATTTCTCCAAACTCGATGCTACTTCAAAAACAAAAAAATGCTCTGGAAAGTCTATGTTGGAATCGTCCACTACGCTATTTCGCGTTATCTTCTTAAATAAGCACAGAAGAGATGTATTGACAGCTGAGTGGAAAAACGCATCAAGTACTTGAGCGTTTATATCCACCATTCGTCAATCAAAATTACTAATTGTTGTCCATAACAATGCCTGATCAAATATGTAAATCAATATGTTGGCAGAAAAAATCAAAAGATCTGAGCTTTGTTCCTCTATCTTGACCAGAGTACTCCTCACACTGTTCACCGCAGGCTATCACGTTTTTGTTATTACCTCGATAACTTCTTGTAATTCAAAGTCTTCAACAACAAAACATCAGCTCTCAAAAACCCTTAAAAGTATCGCCCGGTTCCATGTTTCTAGTATTATATGCTACTTATTGATTCTTGTCAGATGAAGTACGTATGTTCTAATATTTATTATTTCTTTTAACTGAAGGCAAATAGCTGCCAAAGTCGTTACCACCGTGGATAAAATGTTTAGCGACAGATTTTTCTTGCTCTTTATGTTACGAGATCAAATATTCAACTTTGCTTTTCATCATTTCGGGGTTGATAAATTAATTACCAGTCAAGCACTGGATACGATGTAATCGACTAGTCCTTACATGCCAAATTTTCAGGCCTTGTGTATGTATTAAATGCAATTATTTCTTTTAATTGTATAATTTAGATATAAGAGCAGCAAATTTGTGGTAAGATAAAAATCGACAGAATTCATTTCACAGGTACGCCATTTTATCATTCTCAGAAGGATAACAGGCAAACAGATGTCTCCGGTGGAAACTGAATTGAGAAAGTACAGCAACTGTAGAAATACTGAAAACATATTTTTCGACGGGCTAAGAAATCTGACAATAATTTTATCCGAGCTGAATCACATTGTAATAAATTCTGTGTTTAAATCCTGTAATAATATTTGGCTTGTAACAGATATGTAACCATAACAACCTTCAGACATTCAGTACCAGGGAGTCGAAGTTGTTTGCCAGCACAGCATATATGTAGAAATGTTGCAGTGATTTGAAAGGAGATGTTATCTGGACTAGCTGTATTGGGATATGTGCTGTCAGATGTAACAGCAATTTGATATCTGAATTACAAGAAGAAAAAGAAACGATTTAGAGATATGATCAAACATTGCTTTACAGATAGAATATTGAAAGAATTAATTTACGAAGAAGACCTCATTGTTAACATACGCTTAAAGGATGCTAGTCAAAAGATATATTCATAGTGAGAGCAACTAATGAGATAAAAACACTGCTTAGATTAGAATAGATATGTAATGTCTGTTTTCGTTTTCACTATTTCGTCATAGTAGACGTTTTTCCATTAAAAAATTCAACTAGCATTGTTTCCAATCATGATCATGTGATATTCAAATACCTACGGAAAGGAACGAGTTCACGCTATTTTATCACCTGCCTCTGATGTGTCAATCACCCACAAAATATTCAGGTAGAAAATAATTTTTTTCATTTAAAGTTACTTCATGTAATGCAAGTAGTTTTTTCTAATATAGGCACAAGGCCTGAAATTTGGTGAGAGTTGAACAGTCGATTACATGGACCCAGCGTTTCACTGGTACTTAATATATAGGTACCGAAAGGATGATAAGGGAAGTCGACCCTGGACAGAACATGAACTCAGAACGTAGCACCAAATGAAATACCGCTAAGCATTTCGTCTGGCGTGGTAAAGAATCTGCCTCCTCACCTTATTATTATCATAATATTCTAACTGGGCCCACCTGCACGGTCATGCGCTGTTTATCTTGATAGGAGATCACCATGTCACACACATATAGTTGTGATGACTGTACACGGTGTAGCCTACCAGAAGGGTAGTCATGATGGGTATACTGGGCTTCGTATATTTCATCCCGGTCTCACTTTGATCCCATTATTATTATTATTATTATTATTATTATTATTATTATTATTATTATTATTATTATTATTATTATTATTATCATCATCATCATCATCATCATTATCATCATCATCAAAGGCAACGAGCTAGAAGAATTATTTCCACTCTGGAAAATTTGCTTCGAGTTATTTTCTCCGTTTTTACTTTTCCATCCTTTTGACGCCATTGTTTAACTAGGGTCGATACAATTGACAAGCCCCCACCCGAAGAATTGTTGATATTGTGCCTAGTGACCGTGTGGTAAGTGGCGCTTGCTTACCAGCCACATGGTTCCGAGTTCAGTCCCACAGCGAAGCACCTTGGGCAAGTGTCTTCTACAGCCTCGGGCCGACCAAGGGCTGGTGAGTGGATTTGGTAGACGGAAACTGAAACAAGCCCGTCGTATGTATATCTATATATATTTGTATGTGTGTATGTGTGTGTGTGCATGTTTGTGTGTATTTGTGTATGTTTGCATGTCTGTGTTTGTCTCCCACCCACATCATCGCTTGACAACTGATGTTGGCAAAAGAGACCGATAGAATAAGTCCTAGGGTCGATTTGTTCGATTAAAGGCGGTGCTCCCGCATGGCCGCAATCACATGACTAAAACAATTAGAAAGGAATAAGACAAGAATGTCAGGAAAGTGTATCTAGAAAAATGCATCATCATCATCATCATCATCGTTGTCATCATCATCATCATCATCATCATCATCATCATCATCATCATCATCATCATCATCATCATCATCATCATCACCGTCATCGTCGTCGTCGCTGTCGTCGCCGTCAGCACGTGTCTTGTTGTAGAAAACTTAGTGACAAACTCACACATTTAAAACTTTCAAATTAAATATGGCTTCCTCTCCAGTGTAATTTTAATGTTAGTACTACAGATTTTGCTAATCATCTGTTCTTTGTATGGAAGATATTATATTGTACAGATAAATGCCCTTTCCTCTCCTGAAACGCGAATAAACTATGTTGCCCTCTGCGTATATCTTCCATGTCAGATATAAATATCTCTTATAAATCCCAAGCAAGTTATTTATTGAAAAGTGTTATGTAATCCTGTCATTGGTTATTTCGGAGAAAATCTGAAATACGATTTAAGTGTTTCTAATCTAGCTATCATATCAGATTGATGTATCAACATAATGAAATATGAAGTTGTTGAATTCCTTATCGTAGCGTGGACCGAAATGTCAAAAGTTTCCTCATAGAAAACTCAATTAGAATTATAATATAACATATTTTCATATTAACAATATTTCATATGAAACGGGGCACCGGAGTGGCAACGTCGCGGGAACATACCAGTCAAATTTATCGTCTTATTTCATTCTTCTCTGAATTTGCTTATAACACAATGTGTTTCAAAGCTGATAATACACGGCGTCGTTGCTCCTTACAGTAATACTTTGACCCTATGACTTGCATAAGTTCGTCAACAATTAAACCTTATGTCCTCTGGGATTACTGCTGTAGTCACGTCACATTGTCGTTTCTCCTTATTGTAGCTCTATAGTGGTTATTGGTTCATCAACCCTTAAACCTAGCTTCCTTCAAGGTTATCGTTGTAGTTAGATTAGTAGAAAGAATCTGGGTGTCACTGCCCTTCCTTATTGCAATACTATTTCTCGCTGGCTTTCATAGATTCATCAGCCCTGGAATTTTGTCCGACGCGCTAATGATTCTGCCAGTTCACTCCGTTACTACTACTACTACTACTACTACTACTACTACTACTACTACTACTACTACTAATAATAATAATAATAATAACAAAAAGAAGAAAAAGAAGAGGAAGCAGAGGTGGACGAGGAGGGAGCGGACGATGAGGCAGAGAAGGAGGAGGAAATTGAGGAGGAGGAGGAGGACATTGAGGGGGAGGAGGAGGAGTACGAGGACGAGAAGAAGAAGAAGAAGAAGAAGAAGAAGAAGAAGAAGAAGAAGAAGAAGAAGAAAGGGGAGGGGAAGAAGAAGAAGAAAGGGGAGGGGAAGAAGAAGAAGAAGAAAGGGGAGGGGAAGAAGAAGAAGAAGACAATAAATAATGGATTTTCTCCAAGTAGCGGCAAGACGTAATCTTCGCTTATATTTAAACGTTATTTTTCTGAGAGCAGAAATCAAGTTGAATTTATCGTTTGCCTCTACGGAGTTACGATGCTCTTGTTGTTCTTCTTGGTGTTGCTGTCATAGTCATCATCAACGTTGTTGTTGCTGTTGTTGTTTGCGACTCCTTTTTCCCTGTTCGATCTTTCGATTGTTATTCTCTTCGTATAGCAATAAAATAAATGTAAGGAGAATATTATTATCTAGATTAGCAATATCAATAAAACGGTAGTTCCAGTATGATGTATAGAGAACCATGTCGCTGATAGAAAGGGACTGAGGGGGAAGAATGTAACAGAGAATGAGAGAGAGAGGAAAGCATAGATCTATATAGTGAGAGATAGAAGAGAGCAGAAGTGTACATGAAAAAGAGATGGGGGAATGAAAGGAAAATGGAAGAAAGAAAAGGAAAGAAAGAGACAAAGAAAGAAAAACGAAGAAAGAAAGGAAAAGAAAGAAAGAAAGAAAGAAAGGTGGGTAGACACAAGATAAGAGGAGAAAATTGGGATAAATGTGGAAAGGTATAGAGCGTATTGAACAGAGGTAAGAGAGAAAGAACAGAAAGTTATGGAATAAGATAGTGAATGAGTAAACAACTGACAGAGAGAGAGAGAGAGAGAGAGAGAGAGAGAGAAAGAGAGCGAGGGCGAGAAGGAGAGAGAAAGAGAGAGGTGTGGTACGTAAATGGTACGAGGGAAAGGAGGAAAGCCGAAACAGACAGCGATAATAAGAAATACTAAGTTCAGGTTATGCGATTTAAAACGTTCCAAACGTGACTATTTTGTCGATTTGTATATCTATAAACCTCTGTTTGTCAGGGTTGAACATACGTCTGCACATTTTGGGGCAGTCCTGGTCAAATATTTTCGAGGAAAACTAGCTGGCACTAATTAATACAAGGTTCCTATACATGCTCTCGTTGTTTTTACATGGAGCAATCTGTTCACTTAGTGCCATACACTCCGGTACCAGTGCGGTCGCAGATAACTTAACGACCTAGAAGGCTAATTGTTGAAAGTGCTAACAGCTCCAGTAATTCACCGTTCCAGATTGGGATGTTCTTTGTTGAACTCCAAATAATTAAAAGACAAATTTGCCCTCACACGAATTTGAACACTGAGTGCAGTGTGTCGGAACGTCTAAGGCGAATCATTCTACGCAACGTCCGACATTGGAGCATTTCTTCCAATGAAATGCCCAGTATCAATATATTTTCATTGACCCCGAAAATAAAGAAAGAAATAATAACCGCTACCAGATTCGAACTCCTGACGCAGAAATTCGGAAGAAATACCAAATTATTCTATCGAACGCCCGACATTCAAGTAGTTCTGCCAAGCAAAGTAGTTTTTTCTGTTTTCAACCACCTCCGAAAGGATGGAAGCCAATGTTGACCATCACGAGATTTGAACTCACAGCAACGAAATTCAGAACCTTTAGCATAAAAATTTCTATCCAACAATCAAATACACCGTACTTGTGTTGTACGAGGTGGTGCGGAAAAGTTCCTGCTTTCGGTAACAGAAAATACAGGTGGATCAGTTAATTCTGATTTTATTCAGCCTATTCTCCTCTCAGATTCCCACACACTGATTGCAGTGGTCCATCAGTTTTTACTAAGCCCTGTAAAAGAACTGGGAACTTCGGGCTTTCACGATACCCTTATATCCAGGAGCTTTTCTGCACATCTTCGAATACGTATATGTATCGTAAAACATGGCCTTCCATTTTCATGGGAGGACAGTTGGCAAGAAACAGCTTCGAGATGGATTTTTGCATCTAATTTTATTTCCAGAATATCATAATATCATAAGTACATTGTGATTTATAGCGAGCCTCCCTTAAATCGACCAAAAAAGGAAATCGAACAAAAGAATCCTGGATTGTTCTGAAAAATCTTGATATTTACTGCTGGAACGTACAAAAAATAAATACGCAAGATATCGTGTGGAATCTCGCTGTTTACCGAACAAATAACGATAAGATATTGTTTGGCATTTATCAGTACAGATCAGCAATTAGTTTGTTCAGAGAATTTATAAGCAGGAAGCAGCCTAGATTGACAACACTGAACGGTCTCGAAACACTGGTTGTCCCAGAGTCCCTGGCGCTAATTAATCGAATGTGTTATAAACACACATTCGTCGTAAATGAGAAGTTATATTACTGTGACAAAACACAGCAACGATTAGCCTGTTCACGTTCGAATCTGCCAGAATTTATAAAGAATACTTATAAAAATTATCGGGATGATTCTTGCTGTTCGCTACACATATCAAGATATCTCTTAGTATTCGTTGTAAATGACTTTTATGATAATTTAATGGTTCGTCTATTATTGAATTCGTTAAACATTATCTAAAAATGTATTAAGTATCAATTAATTTAATTAGAACTTCACTATTCATCATCTCATCAGACAATTACGTCTGTCAGTGGGAGTCAATTATTGACCATTTAAGTGTAAGTTTAAATACTAGTAGTAGTAAGTCTCGTTTAGAATTACACCACAGTTAAGGAAGTACTAACTGTGTTGAATAATTTAGTCTTACATACCTCTAAAGGGACGGGATGGTGCCAACTACAGTATTTTTCACATTAGAAAATACCTGAGGCTGAAAGACAACGAAAGCAAAAATATCAAAAGTAGCTGTGAGCGAGCGATAGAATCTGTAGGTGGGCGCTCGGCCTGCTAGAATAAAGCAAAAAAAAAAAAACTCTCTTTTCCAAGCAGACTATTTGAGTGTAACTAGTAAATAGCTGATGTTCGATTACCTGGGACTGGACCTAATAAAATCTACAACTTCAAAAGTAACAGGGAACCAAATGATAGCTTTTGCACTTCAGACAATAAAGTATGATTTACAATTTGATTTATGAAACATGTATTTGGAAATTTTAAGACAGTGAAATATATTTTATATAATGAAGATGAAAAATATTTTTCAAACCGATTGTAATTTAGTGTATATATATATATATATATATATATATATATATATATATATATATATATAGGCTTGTGCTTGGGAAGCACATGTTTCCTGGCTCAGTCCAACTGCGTGCCACATTGGGCAAGTGTCTTCTACTATAGCCTCGGGGTGACTAAGGCTTTGTGAGTAGATTTGGTAGACGGGCACTGAAAGAAGCCCGTCGTATATATATATATATATATATATATATATATATATATATATATATATATATATAATAGAGAGATATATAGTATAAATACATGTTTATATATATGTATGCACACATACACAAGCGCACACACAAATAGACATAGACACACACCCACTCACATACACGCATACACACATACATACATACATATATATAAATATGATATAAATACATATATGTATGAATATCTACAAATACGACACGTTGTCTATCGTTCGAGGATTTGTATAACAATAGCAGTAATTTTGCTTATATAATAGTAAGGTTTACACTTGTGTCTGAAGAAGCAGAAATTTGCAAAATACGTCCAAAAATATGAATATAAGCCAATTAAACATGCAACATATGTGACGTGAGAACATATAGACGTTAAATGTTCATTTTAATATTAATAAAGTCAATTTAACAATCATTTGCGACATATGGACATATTTATAATAGCGCACTTATCTACAGTCTCCTCCAAACACACGTAGACACACACACACACACACACTCACACACACACACACACACACACACACACACACACACATATATATATATATATACGCATATATGCATTCATTTAGCTATATGTGTGTGTGTATATGTCTATGTGTGTGTGTGTGTACTGAGGTTTGTATGTATATGTATGTGTTGTTTCATGTATATTTATACATATGTATACACATACATGTGGATGCATATGTAAACGCTTCTCTATGTCTATATTTTGTATATGTCTGCCAATATACATATGCAAGAATATCATTTCTTTCAATATTCAAGCCCTGGATATTGTGTTAGCTTCCTGGATTCCATGTAATAAATATACTTTATGTCATCAGGAAGGTGAGCTAGCAAAATCGTTCGGGTACCGGAAAAAATCCGTACCGGCATTTTATCCGACTTTACGGCGGTCAACTTTACCTTAACTTCTTCGGAGTCGACAAAAAAAATGTTCATTCTGAAATACAACAATATATTTTCACATCAGGAATCTTGCAACGCAAATGCATAAACATATGTTTGTGTTCAACTTTACGATGAAAGTAAACAAAGTTTGCTTTTAGAAGAGTTGAGATGTATTGGAAGATACAGAAATAAATTTATTTCTCAAACGCGTGATAATGCTATAAATAGCGAGATCAGGATAAATTATCCATATAATGCAGAAAAATACGTTACCGGCCAGCCATGAGACTCGAACTCAATTCTCTGTGATTACGAGTCAAGTGTTTTACCATTAAACTAACCTGCCCAGCAACGAATTCTTCTGTTTGTGTGTGTGTGTGTGTGTGTGTGTGTGTGTGTGTGTGGTAAATACAAAATAAATTACAATGCACGTACACTGAATAATAATGCATTAAAGCTCAGTGGAAGTTTAAGATGGAAAAATCGGACAAGAAATGGTGTTACATGCACGGATCTTCATCAGATAACGGGAAAAGCTCGGAGAAGAGGAAACGGTGGAGGAATCAGACAGTGAGGGGGAAGAGTATATGTGCAGTTACATGGCCAGAAATAACTGAGTGGAAGTTGGAGAGAAATAGAGAATGTGGTCTCTCAAGGCAGGAGAAACATTGTGACTGAGTGAGAGCTTTTGTGTGTGTGTGTGTGTGTGTGTGTTAGTGTGTGTGTGAGTATGTGTCTATGAGTATGTATATGTGTGAGTGCCTGTCTGTGTGTTTGTCTATGTGTGAGTATGAGTGTGTGACACTAACAGATTAACAGCCGTAGATGTAGCATATGTGATTGAGTATATATGTGTTTGTGTGCGTATGTGATCAAAGAAAAATGAGTGACAGTTAGACAAGCAGTTGAAAATCAGAGAGAGATAGAGAGAGAGTTGGGGATAGATTAGAATAGTGAGGTCAGGAATGCAATAAACATATACACAGAATATTTTCGTCCAAATATCTTGCTTAATTCCTAAACTGAATCATAAACTAAATCTCGAAGCATAGTGGATAAATTATTGAAGTAAATAAAACCGAAAGATGTGTGTTTTTCTTTCTTCATTTTAATCCAACGTTCTTCCAGTGCTTCATACAAATCAACAAAAACATGTCGGGAGACGTTCCATTCCTCTGTGTAATACGTTTCATTGGTGCAGATACGTCTGGCCTTAAAAACAACAAACATGGAAGTTCAAAAACTCTTCCAAACAATGGAAGACGGAAAGAAAACTTGCTTGCAAGTTTTTCCCTCGGGAAATAAGAGAAACTATATTGTATTGATCAAGAACAATGGAAGCACCAGCAGCAACAGTAGCAGCAAAACTAGAAGTAGTAGTAGTAGTAGTAGTAATAGTAGTAGTAGTAGTAGTAGTAGTAGTAGTAGTAGTAGCAGTAGTAGTAGCAGCAGCAGCAGCAGCAGCAGCAGCACTAGCTGCAGTAGTAGTACCAGTAGTAAAGTGAAAACATCGACCCATTTTCCCGAGAGTCAATAACTTCACCTGCAATTCGGTTTATTGTCTCAGAACCCTTCTAGAATCAGTAGTAGCGGCAGCAAAATCGTTATCATTGTTGCTATTATTAATAATATTATATTATTGTTGTTGTTGTTGTTGTTATTATTATTATTATTATTATTATTATTATTATTATTATTATTATTATTATTATTATTATTATTATTATTAAAATTAAAAGAAGAGTGCCGTTTGCTATCTCGTGAACAATATTTCGACGCAAGATGTCGAAATGTTGTTCACGAGATAGCAAATGGCACTCTTCTTTTAATTTTGACTCTATATCTTCAGGAGGAGTTACCTCAATCCTTTCTATATTATTATTATTATTATTATTATTGTTATTATTATTATTATTATTATTATTATTATTATTATTATTATTATTATTATTATTATTATTATTATTATTATTATTATTATTATTATTATTATTATTATTATTATTAAGGAAGCTAGCTGGCAGAATCGTTAGCGCAGAGGCTGACATGCTTAACAGTATTTCGCTCTTCGTTACTTTCTGAGTTGAAAATCCTCCGAAGTCAACTTTGCTGTTCGTCCTTTCAGGGTCGATAAATTAAGTACCAGTTGAACACTGGAGTCGATGTAATCGACTTAATACAAAATTTCAATATGTGTGCCTATAGTAGATATTGTTATTATTATTATTATCAACATGAAGGCGGCGAGCTGGCAGAATCGTTAGCACGCCGAACGAAATGCTTAGAGGTATTTTGCCCGTTGCTACGTTCTGCGTTCAAATTCCACCGAGGTCGACTTCACCTTTTATACTGTTGGGGTCGATAAAATAAGTACTAGTTGAACGAAGGGGTCGATGCAATCGACTAATCCGTACCCCAAATTTGCTGTCCTTGTGGCAAAATTTGAAATTATTATTGGTAGTGGTAGTAGTAACAGCAGCAGCAGCAGCAGCAGTAGTAGTAGTAGTAGTAGTAGTGTCATCAGAAGAGAAATGTGACAATATTCTATGCACTTTAGTGTATCTTTAAAAACAATCTATTATTGTGGTAGATATTATTATAATAATTGCTTGTATTATTTACTCAAGACTTGATCGTTTTTGGCGAGAAATGGTTATTTATTAACTCAAACCGGTATTTCACTGCAAATAGTTTCAATGACCTCGAAAGAGTAAAAGGCAAATTTGACTTTCGGCAACGTTTGAAGTCAGAAAGAAAAGACAGACGACAGGTAGCGAGCTGTCAGAATCGTGAGCACGCTAAACATAATGACTAATATTATTCGCTCGTCGCTAAGTCTTGAGTTCAAATCCCGTCAAGGTTGATTTTGCTTTTTATCTTATCGGGGTTGATTAAATAAGTACCAGTTGAGCAGTGAGTTCGATGTTATCGACTATTATTATTATTATTATTATTATTATTATTATAACATTAACAATAAGGTCCTTTCAGTAGGCAGTCGCCGAGAGACGGGTAAGGAATACCCAAGTGTCTCAAAAATCAAGGTTTCTTAAAATTGTCCTGGGAATGTCTCAGACATTAGTAATAGTGGGGGACTAGAATAGTATTTTGGACTCACGGAAACGACTGCTTGGGGGTTTCTATACAGAAAAGGCATGAACGCCTGCTAAGGAACTTATATTTGCCTGATAGGTATCGAATCGATTTCCCTGATGTGCCAGTATGGGCATGCAGCAACAAGAACGGGTCATCCAGATCTTATCTAGCTAAAGTCATTTTTATGTCAGAGGATAGGAATAAGATAGTGTAGGTTGTTCCTAATTTTAATTAGTCGGCTACACAGACAACGAGTTTGTGATCGGCATAGTCGAATTATTTAGGACCCTTCGGATCGGGAACTATCATAGATAATATACTGATGTCCATGGTCCGGTAGAGCTACCGGGTGTCGCTACTAAGTGTATACGTATACTATGAATATTTCCGATTCTGTTCATTGTGTACGTGTATACTTCTCTTTTCATTTTATATATCTAATTATTTATATAATTATCTATTTATATATTTTGTCATTTCACTATACGTAAACCGTCGCACTTTATGTCCGTTTCCTATTTCCCCACCTCACTCTACGTCCTGGTGCCGAATAAATGAAAATATAATAATAACAATAATAATAACAATAATAATAATAAGAATAATAATAATAATAAGAAGAAGAATTATTATTATTATTATTATTATTATCATTATTATTATTATTATTATTATTATTATTATTATTATTATTATTATTATTATTAGTAGTAGTAGTAGTAGTAGTAGTAGTAGTAGTAGTAGTAGTAGTAGTAGTAGTAGTAGTAGTAGTAGTAGTAGTAGTAGTAGTAGTAGTAGTAGTAGTAGTAGTAGTAGTAGTAGTAGTAGTAGTAGTAGTAGTAGTAGTAGTATCAGACAAGAAATAATGTGAATATATTGTTCTACTTTCCGAAAACAGATCATGATTTTGCATGCGGTTTATGGTGTCTTCGAAAAATGTCGCTTTAGTAGCAGTGGTAGAGATCATAAAGAGAATTCGTTTCTATTGTTGCTAGACGGCTTGGTAGTTTTTGGTGAGAATTAGCTATTTATTATACGCGACACAATACTTGACAGCAAATTGTTTTCCTGACCTCGAAAGAATAAAAGAAAAATCCGACCTTCGACGGCCTTTGAAATGAGAAAGACAAGACAGACGACATGGGGCTATATATATATATATATATATATATATATATATTCTCCACCGTGCTGACGATTCAGCCAGGTCAACGACTTAAGAAGAAAAAAAAAAAGTAAACACCACCACAGCTACAACTATAATAGCAGCAGCAGCAGCAAGAACATGAACAGCAAGAAACAAAAACAAAAACAAAAACAGCAACAACAAACAACAATAATGATAACAATAATGATGATGATGATGATGATAATAATAACAATAATAATAATAATAATAATAATAATAATAATAATAATAATAATAATAATTTCTTTATTGGCCACAATGCCCGAACACAACTACATATAAAGATAATATAACGCAAGAGAGAAGATTGGTTTAAAACAGAAAATATGTAAGCAATAAAACAAAGCAGTTAACAAAATATCTAACAATGAAATTCCCCATTAGGGTGGAGATCCACCCTGGGCCAACCAGAGCACCTCATACATACCGGTCACCCCGAAAAATTCATCATTGTAAAAACACTAATCAAAAACCTAAAAGTACTAAACAAAAACCTAGCGTCTCTTTTCATTTGCTGAGAGTAAAAAAGATGTGAAATATGGTAACAAGGAGAAAACGAACTGTAAATTACATTTAGCTAACGTTGAAAGAAAATCTGAAAGAATGTAAAAGAAAATTATTTATACAAAATTATTTATATATAAACACACACACACACATCTTTCAATGTGTGTGTGTTTATATTTATGTATGTGTGCGCTCGTTTCATTGTCTTTCAGTGTACTGAGTTCAATAAGTATCAGAACAGGCTGTTCGAGGGAGAGACCGGGGAAGACAGAAATTCTATCTAGATGGCTTGCCAATTTTTCGTGAAGTTTACTGATCAAATATAAAAGTTCTTTATAATTTCCAGGATTATTAGATACTTCAGATTCAAAATGACCCCGATAATAATTCCTGACAGCCTAAAAAAATAACTGCATCGATCAATCGTTGCAGAATGGATCTGTTTCATGGTACTTCTTGATTATCTTGTAAGCTCTGTTTTTTTACGCGCATCTAAGTCAAATTCTATTCGAACATTTCCGAATGCTTTAAGACCTATCATGGATTTTATATATCGTTGAGAACGTTCATGTTTTAGCATAGTCATATATAAATTGTTTAAATCATCATAACGTTTATCCTTCCAAACAGTTTTCTTTTTCTGAACAAAACAACACGCATGGGCTGCAGAATAACTTATTAAGCGTAACACTACCAGTTAAACATTTTTTTTCTTTTCATACAAATTAACCTGAAATTGTATCGTGAATTTCTTGCTGTAGCTTCTCAAATCAGGTAATTTCGGTGTTGGTCGACCACCGTTTATAATTAATTGTTTCCCTTTCAAAGTTTTTTTTTTTTAATCTATTTTTTCAGAATTTCTTCTATAACACACATTTCAGTAATTTGGACAAATATTTCGAAAATCTTAGAGTTCTTATGAAAGTAATAGTGCACATGTGTTAGTGTGTACGCACGCGTAAATTGCAGATCAGTTTCAACAAAACGGAAAGATAATTTTAGTCAATGAACGAAAGATTAATTAGCTATATTATATTTCTGATTTCAGAATTTTTGAAAATTTGTGCAGTACAGAGGATGGTTAATGATAATAATTTCAGAACGTACGATTAAGCGAAATAGATATTCTAAAGGCACAGCAACATTTGAGTTGGCTAATTAAAAATTATGGGATTGTTGATATGATTTGGTCACAATTTTTACGGGTCAAAAACCCAGACCCATTCAACCATTTAACCTGTCACCTTAGCAACATCAATTACAAAGAATTGTTGACAAAGAATAACTGATAGAAAAGGAGGGGAGAAGCCAAAGCTGTAACACTCGTTTATCTCAAAGTGTGCCTTTCATAGTTATTTTAAGGAGATAAAAAGCAATCTTACAGGCATTGATTTTACAGATAGGCAGGAGAGAATTAATAGTTATTGAAAGATAAGAAGTGAAGGACAAAAGATTTCATGTACGTTTTTCTTTAAGCATGCCGAGATGAAGCAAAATAGAGCATGTAAATACTGCAAAGTACCGAACCTGGACAGGTCTCCTTTGAAACAAAGTAACTATTTTAGCTCACTTTCCAATAACTTCGATAAATTTTCAACGTGGTTATGAATACATTACGTACTTAAAGTAATTTTTAAGCTATATAAAACAAGCACCGTGACACAGTAATTAATTACAGTCAAGGGGAGACTACCGTTATGGGATGTTGCTTGGGCATTTACCTTCAAATTGTAAATCATAATACCAAATGTATCTTCTTAAATAGCCACCACACACCCAAGAGGTGCTTATACTAGACAAACAGTAATTGTCTAAACGTTCCTGAATACATTCTGCCTAATAGACATATGAGAAGGCCTAAATACATAATCCAAATTAATTAAACGATTACAAGTTAATCACCTGCTAATTATTAATATGGTTACACATACAGGGTACTGCTACAGGTTACATACTTTCTATATATTATTATTATCTTATTGTTAATATTACTAAACTTGTCGTTATATCAACCCTTGCTTGAGTTCAACCATATAGAGCCTATCACAAAATTTTATTTCCATTCATACAAAATATGCTTAAGAGAACTAATAGCTCATAGGAAAGCACCTACTGTAGTACCATGTACAAACAAATACACTCTAAAGAAGTGTGCAACTGAGTTGCTGAGGTTAGGTAATTTTTATTCAAAGCGTACTTTAATTAGACTAAATTTCATATATGTATGTGTGTCTGTATGTGTGTGTCTGTGTGTGCGTGTATGTGCGTATGTGCATGTACATGAGTGTGTTTGTGTGCCTGTGAATGGGTGTAACACTGTATAGGTGTATGCAGGTGTATATATATATATATATATATATATATATATATATATATATATATATATATATATATATATATATATTTCATGTATTGCGATCGAATATATATGTATATATAGATATATAGATATGTATGTGTGTGAGTATGTATATGTACACATATATATGTATGTGTTTGTGTCTAACATATATGTATATAGGTATATAAACAGATATATATGTATATATATAAATACATATATATACATACATACATACATATATATATATATATATATATATATATATCTATATATATATATATATATATATATATATATATATGTATTCATATGATATTTTAGTATGTCCAAACCATTTAATTTCATAATTGATTAGATATATGCTGCCCATGAAGGAATCACGCTCATCGCTCATTAAGATGCATCTAACATATAGCAAACTCACTAATTACTTATGATACTACTACAACGACAACAACAACAACAACAACAACAACAGCTACTACTACTACTACTGATAATAATAATAATAATAATAATAATAATAATAATTATTATTATTATTATTATTATTACTATTATCATTATTATTATTATAATTATTATTATTATTATTAATGATGATGATGATGATGATGATGATGATGATGATGATAATAATAATAATAAATGCCGTGATACTGTACCAGGCATTGGCTCTCATGGCTTCTAATCTTAACTGATTGGAAGTGTTATCATGTATATTGTCTTGGTATAAATGATGGGCGATAACAAATATTGTGCTCATTACCACAGATTTGCTTGTCAGTTGTTTGAGCGTAACCAGATGAACATTCATTTGATGGCTGACGATATGTGCATCTCTGATCACGAGCAGAAGTAGTTGGCGGGGGGGGGGGAGGACATCATAGCCATGTATTGAGAGGAATTCTTTGGGGTTTGGATAATTCACCGCTGGAAACAAGGTTATTTTGTTCAACATCCTTAGACAAAACTTATTAAGGGACCATTTGAGCGACAGGGACTACTCGAACTGAAGAAAATTCAAACTGGGCCCCACCTGCATGGTCATGCGCTGTTCATACTGACATGTGGTCACCATGTCTCGCACATATGGCTGGGAGACATGCGCCTGGTGTACCCTTATCAGACGGGTAGTCATGATGGGTATAATCGGCTTCGTATATTTTACCCCAGTGTGGCATGCAATACTCCCTCACTCAATAATAATAATAAAATAATAATAATAATAATGATGATAATAATAATAATAATAATAATAATAATAATAATAATAATAATAATAATAATGATAATGATAATAATAATAATCAAAAACAACATCAATAAATAAGATGCAACTACATTTGCCGTAGCAGTTGAAATGAACAAAAGAGAAACAAAAAGAAAAATAATACAAATAAACTAATTATGTGTTAGTAGTAATTGTCTACTTTAATATTTGAAAATTTTGGGTAGTGAAATCTGAACAGTGTTTGGTAGTAATGTAGCATCTTATCTGGTAATCCCGACAGACTGTGTAGTACTTTGTATTGTTAGCATATGCATATATATATTTAATCACGCACACACATACACATGTATATATATATATATATGATATATTTGCACATAAATATGTTAATATGAATCAAGTTACACATGTATATATGTATGAAGGTATATAATAGCATGTTTTCAAACGTATATATTTATTAACTCTCTACGTATCAATTATGCCGAATTACTGAACAATATAGTTCAATATGTTCTGTAAGTAATACAGTATGAGAAATAAATACATGCATATATATATATATATATATATATATATATATATATATATATATATATATATATATATATATATATATATATATATATATATATATATATATATACATATATATATATATATATATATATATATATACATATATATATATATATATACATATATATATATATATATATATATATATATATATATATATATATATATATATATATATATATATATATATACATATATATATATATATATATACATATATATATATATATATACATATATATATATATATATATATATATACATATATATATATATATATATACATATATATATATATATATACATATATATATATATATATATATATATATATATATATATATATATATATACATATATATATATATATATATATATATATATATATATATATATATATATATATATATATATATATGTATGTATATGTATGCATATGTATATATATTCATTGTACGTGCAGATACAGTAATATAAATTTTTATCCAATATCGTAGTTTATCGTAGAAAACCTGGCAGTAATAATTGTAAAAGACCAAGAAAAGGAAACAAAATCTTATGATAGAATATCATGGAGTCTCTCAGACAATCCGAATACTATATAACACACACACGCTGCACGCGCACGCGCACACGCAAATATCATATATATATATATATATATATATATATATATATATATATATATATATCTGTATATGTATGTGCGTATGTATGTATATAAATATATATATATATATATATATATATATATATATATATATATATATATATATATACTAATATATGTACATATATATATTGGTATATAGATGTATATGTATGTGTATGCATATATGTGTATGTTTCTAACTGTACAAACAGAGATGCTTAAGAAATTTGAGATAAATAAACAATGGGTAATGATTTGAATGCAATCTTGTATCATTTCTGAATTGCTATGGCAAGTAGAGAAAGCAAGAAATATATAGAACAAAATAGATATATAAATAATTACAATAAGAAATAAAAGATATATATATATATATATATATATATATATATATATATATATCAACATAATAAATATAATAATAAAAATTTAACTGTAGCATGTATGTAATTACATACAAACAATGAGTATGGATAAACTGTTGTTTGGAAGCATTCGATTTCTTTAAAGACGAGGTGTGGATGTAAGAATATAATGATAGAATTTTCCTAAATAACTAGTTGTGTATTCGTTTAGTCAGTGAGACAGACATTGTCGCCTCTGTAAAGTTATTGCTATAAATAACTTAAGTGGGATATATATCTTCTGCTCAGATATGTTTTATAATGTTTTGGTTTTTTGTTTGGATTTTGTGTTGTTTACTATTGGTATTTTTTTGTTTGTGTTTTTCTATTTCTTTTGTAATGTAGTATCAATTTGTGGAAACGAATAACTGTATTATTCCGTAAGACAAGCCCTGGATTAAAGTGTGTGTATATGTGCATGTATGCGACAGTGTGTGTGTGTTTGTGCGTTCGTGTGTGTGCACGAGCGTGCATCCGTGATTGTTTGTCTTTGTACAAGAATATTTTTCTTTCATTCAAATATTAATGCATATAACTTTTATACATACACCAGCTATTATTGTATTTTATGTATTTATATGTATGTACGTAAGTACATATGTTTATGAGTGCATCTGTACATATATATATATATATATATATATAGATATGTATATACTTACAGGCGGCCGTCAAACTGATGACATAATGTATATATCTACGTATTATAATCAATATTTTTTCATCTACAGTTTTCCTTAATTGACTGAATCAAACTGAATTTCTTGACGTAGATTTTCCGCGGCCTGGTGCCTTTCTTGTCATCGAGCCACATGTGTCTCCAAGCAATATAACATCTACCCATCGCCAGAAATTTCATCCCTGAAGATTGGATGGGAAAAACATCGCGTATATGACAGCCAGTACATGATATCGAGACGAGGTATACACGGAGTCACATATATTAGAAGTTGCACTTATATATATATATATATATATATATATATATATATATATATATATATATATATATATTTATATGTGTGTTCGTGCGTGTATGTATGTGTTTCCATCAGTGGTAGGAACGCTAGCAGAAGTGGGTAGACCCCTAGGCGAATACGTTGAAGGATAGTAAATAAAAATCATGAGTTTGTATTTTAGTATTACTTGTTTTTTGGCCAAAGGTCGGATACATCTTTAATACACCTTGTATCCATTGCACGGCACTAAAGCGTATTAGATCAAAATTGATATTTATATTTCATATGGATCACATATACACCATCGATGTGCATGATACTGCGGTTTTCTTCCACGTTGATATCTGTTTCTAGACGCGCAAGTTACAAAAGCACGATATGCATCGGAGGAATTTGAAAAATGGTCCAGGTAACGGCTAACAAATTCGCCATATGCATTTCGGCATCATTCTGTCTTGTCAACGACTGTATTCACAGCTACATGTTTCACCGAAACGTGTCTCCTCCGAGGTAGGATATATGAGCAATTTATTTGCTGACAATGAACACAGTTCTCCTCGGTTAGGTCTGAATTGGAGCCCAAATATTATCTATCTATCTATCTATTTATCTCTACCTACATCTCTTCCTACAGCTCTCTCTCTCTCTCTCTCTCTCTCTCTCTATATATATATATATATATATATATATATATATATATATATATATATATATATATCCACCTCTACCTACATCTCTTCCTCCAGCTGTCTCTATCTATCAATCTCTACCTACATCTCTTCCATTAGCTCCCCCTCTTTCTCTCTCTCTTTCTCTCTCTCCATCCCCACTCTCTCTCTATCTAGCTATCTATCTATCTCTATCTCTCTTACCCTGACTCATGTCTTCAGCACGTTAGTGCACCCAAGACACACTAGAAACAGTGGTAAAATTCCTTTAAATCGTACTATGCAGTCGTGCGAATAGGACAGACACACTGCAAAAATGTGATTCGCCGTAATACTACGGTGCAACAATCCAGTCATCCACTTCCTCCTCCCGCTATTCTTGGGAATGTGGCGGAACGAGAGTTCTCAGACAACTCTGCAATTGAATCCAATCAGCAGCAGAAATCATTACACTTCACGGTTGGATTCTCAAGAATCATCAACCGAAACTGTAGTTATTATCCAATCATCACTCTGTAACCTACCCTTAGGTCACGTGCCGGTTTGATCGGCTTGAAGAATCCGTCTTGCGATTCCTTCCTGCGAGTGCCTAACAACAAAAACAGCAACAAGAAGAGAGCGAAGAACGGCATGATAAAATGATTAATTTTACAGACTCTCATATCAATCCACGTTCACCATTTACTGCCACGCAGTTTTACCAATGCCATTTATTCTTCTATAGGCGTTTATTAATTCTCAAATATTCTGATCAGAATAGTATGTTTACTGTAGAATGACGTACCTTATATCTATCTATCTATCTATCTATCTATCTATCTATCTATCTATCTATCTATCTATCTATCTATCTTTGTATCTCTCTCTCTCTCTCTCTCTCTCTCTCTCTCTCTCTCTCTCTCTCTCTCTCCATCTATCTGTCTATGTATCAATCTTTCTCGCTCTCTCTCTCGCTCTCTCACTTTCTCTCTCTCTCTCTCTCTCTCTCTCTCTCTCTCTCTCTCTATATATATATATATATATATATATATATATATATATATATATATATATTTATATATACACACAGACACAAACATACATACATATATACATACATATTAATAGGGTGCGAGAATTGGCGACACACACATTTAAATATATGTGTGCGTATGTGTATACATACATACCTACAAATATACATACACACACACACACACACACACACACACATATATATATATATATATATATATATATATATGTATATATACACATATACACACACACACACACACACACATATATATATATATATATATATATATATAAATATATATATATATATATATATATATATATATATATATACATGCATACGTACATACATCCATCCATGCATCCATAGATACATACATCCATACATACATCTATGCATCCATACATACCTACACATTTATAATCGAACGTGACATTGCTAAGTGATATTAAGAAATATAAGTAGCCGGCCCTTTATACCTCTTAGAGTGGTGTCGAAGGATCGGTGTCAGAAAATGACATCCCACCTAATGACTCTTGCTACCAAACTGTCATAATAGGCATTCTGGAGATGAAAACAAGTGCCGAGTTAAAAGGTTACAGAATTAATGTATGCTTTTCGGCTAAAAGCAATTAATTATACTACATATATTACTTATGATTTTCGTCTAAAATTCGCTTCCAATTTTGATAAAAGCTACAATAAAACCATAATCCTAATCTAGACGAGATATTACAGAATGGTACTTTGCCATGCTATTTGGCATTATAATATGGCGCGGCATTCACTTTGCAATGTTCGATTAAAGACAATGATTCTTGCCATCTGGTTTATGTGGTTGTGGTTGTAGTGGTGTGTACCATTGGTATTGTCTGCCTGGTCTGCTTGCTACGCTGATGGTATTCCTTTTAGAAAATCGATAATGGATACGTATATATATATATATATATATATATATATATATATATATATATATATATATATATATATATATATATAAGCACAGATATGTATATATACAAACATATGCAGCCTTACATATGCATAGACATATATATGTATATATGTGCTTGTATGTATGAACAGACATACTTACAGACGTATACATTTATACACACACACACACACACACACACACATACTCATCTTCTTCGAATCGGCCTTCAGTTGTGAATTGGTGAATAAAAAGTGAGAAAGACAGAAGGGAAAGCAAGAGAAACAGAGACAGAGAGAGAGACAGACAGAGACAGACAGACTGAGACAGAGAGAGAGAGACAGAGAAAATGAAATATATGAAAACAAAGAGTGAGTTTGAATAATAGAGAGATGGATAAAGACTGACTGAGTGAGAATGATTGAACGAAAGAAGGACAGGGGGAAATAAATCGTTAAAGCGACTTATGGCCGCCATTTCCTTTCTACAAATCTACTGTTGTCTTTTGGAATTATTGTCTTTCCGTGTTCAGTTTCATAATGAAGTTATCTCGAATGCAGTCTGTATCAGCAATATGATGGTCCATAAAGCTACATAATAATAATAATAATAATAATAATAATAATAATAATAATAATAATAATAATAGTAATAGTAATAATAATGATAATAGTAATAATAGTAATGGTGATGGTAGTAGTGGTGGGGATAACGGCGATGAGGATAAGAACAATGGTAATACCCACTGATTACGCATGTATGAGCACGTACCGTTATACATATGTGTATTATGTGTGCGAATATGTGTATGTCTGTGTTTATATATATATATATATATATATATATATGCATGCGTGTATGTATTATGTATGCATATATGTATATATATATATATATATATATATATATATATATATATATATATATATTTATATACATATATGTGTATGTATATGTGTGTGTGCGTGCGTGTGTCTACGTTGTGTGAATGTGAGAACGTATTTACTAAGTTTTGGGCCGTTACTTTTAAAGAAGTTTAGCAATAAAACCGCAAAACCTGCATGTGTGTGGAGTCAATATGGAGACGTAGGTCGAATTCGTTATAAACTTAGTTTCTTACTGGAACTTCAAGCTTTGCATAACTATTCCAGCTGAAGTTTGTATATGTATGTATACATATAGATGTAGGTATGTACATATATGTATGGATATATGCATATAATTATATATTATTTACGTTATTATATGATCGAACGCCACGCATCCTTTTCCAAGTAAGTTTTATCTTAATTCCTACTGCGCATTCTACTACTATTACTATCACTTCCCTGTCTGTCTCTCTCCCTCTCTTGTTCTTCATCCTTACTGTTTTTCTATCCCAACACTCCCCCTTTCGTCTCTTCGTTTCACCGTTCCCTCTCTCTCACTCCTCCTCCTTGACCCTCTCGTCGCTGACACGTGACGAAAGGGATTCTTTCTTTTTACTTCCTGCCTTCCTACAGAAAAGACGTGATTTTTTTCTCTCTCATACGCATCTAACTTCGCGTTCAAAATAATAATTTTTCTATCGTCTTGGCCTAACAGCCCTTACCGTTTGTTTTCCCCGTTCTGTCTTATTTTTACTGTCTTGTTCTCACTGTCCTGTTCTTGTTTAGACTTTCACCCTCCGCAAAAAATTCCAAATTTTATTTGATTTGCTTGCGGGAAGGACTGTTCCAACGAAGTCGGGTATTGTCCTTGCTTTCGTAACGCGGAGTAGATCGAACAGCGACAACTGAAGAAGGAAAATATTCTTTATGCTGCATGTCTCGTTTCTTTGTTTGTTTGTTTTTTTTCGTTGTTCGAAAAAAAGTTTGTTTACTGTCTTCGTCTTTATGTTTTCTTTTCTCATTGTGTTTAACGTTTTTTGTGTTGACCTGTTCACATATATGCATGTATGTATACATTAGATGTAGGTATGTACATATATGTATGGATATATGCATATAATTATATATTATTTACGTTATTACATATATATATATATATATATATATATATATATATATATATATATATATATATATATATATATATATATATATATATATATACCTATTGGAAGTAACATGTAGAACACCAGTAAACCACAAATACAGCAGGAAATATTGTTCATTCTTGCTTTATTGTTCAGTATTTTACTGGGGTTTTAACTCCTATTTCTAGGAGGTAGGCGTCATGTGTGCCCTTCTGATATATAATAAATATTTATATTTATATGTGTGTGTATGTATGTGTGTGTATGTGTGTGTGTGTTCAGCAGTGTATAGGAATGGGCTTCGCAGTCTGTTAGGTATGCGTAATATCTATCGACGTAAAGTTTACGTATTCAATCACGTTAGACATATATTTGGCTTCTGTACTTGGCTCTTGCATCTCATGTTTCATATCGGGTCAATCATGTTGTAAATAGCAATGCAAACCCGAATCATAGATGCATATATTTAGACTCTATCATATATGTGTGTATATATATATATATATATATATATATATATATATATATATATATATATATATATATATATATATATATATCTATTTATGTTTATACAGATAGATTGATACATACATACATACATAGAACTTTACAGGCTGCTATAGATAAAATGTACTGAATTACAGGTTAAAATAGAAACTAATAATTATGAAGCAATTCAGAAACGACTATTTTTTTAAATGCATTCTTCAGCCTCCCCACAAGTAATAATAATGCTTACTAATTTTTACAATAGGCTAGCAATTTGAGCGGATAGTAAATTCAAATATATGAAACTTCCGACTCAACTGCGAAGTATTTGATCGATCCTGAAATGCTAAAGAGTAAACCTGGTTTCGACTGTATTTAAAATCAAACTGTAAATAGGCCAAACAAATGCGAGAGTGTATCTCAGTGACTGTACTAACGATTCATTGCAACTGCATAACGATCTCACTGAAAGGTAATTACATGTATATAATTTGCAGTATTAATAGAGAACTCAGTGTTGAAGACAGTAATAAATGAGCAACAAATATAAAATTGCGCCAATGTGGTGGTAATATTCTGTTATATCTTTATTTTTCGAATTGCCAGAAGTATAGTGATATCGGGATATGATTATTTAAAAAAAAATTCTTCATCTTTGCTTGACACATATATCCATCACACTTGCATAAATATATATATATTGCTGTTTTGCTTGGCTATCGAAACACTAATGACATCCACTAAGCAGTTGATGATAGATCTATAAGATTGTTGTACATGACTCATTTGTTTGTATATTCTATTAACGTGATTTTAAGTTATTCGTCAATGAAGTTCCAGTATTTGTAGTACTCAACTTAATCTGAACTTCGTTACTTGGTGTTATTGTTAATATTCTGCCATATATTGAAACTGCGTGATTGGATTTGTTGTTTATCGATGTTTTGTTGCATATGTAAACACACACACTCTTTCTTTCTCTCTCATACACACACCCATATACATAAATCGTGAAGTTCAAAATATGAATACGATTTTCGTTTTGTTACATGCGTTTCAACATTTGAGCAGCGTATTTTTGTTAAAGCACAAGGCATTTTCTCACAGTAAGATTTCTAATAATTATGAATGGAAGATACTTACATGCATATACGCTAGCTATCTGCTCTTTACAGAGCTTGACCTCAAATTGGACCTGTAATAGCTCTTCCCTAGCGTGAGATCTTAAATGACTTTGAGCCTTGAAAAGCGTTTGATGACCTGTCATGCATTACTTGGCTTCCTATTGTTAGACGTTACATCGCATTGAAATATTATTACGATATCTATGAACAGA
>NC_142948.1:27997968-28012968 GCF_046866305.1 Octopus bimaculoides | reverse complement strand
ATCAAATAAACGTACATATATTCTATATATGTTCTATATACCATCCAGATACATTTTGATCGACCTTGCACAGTAATAAACTTAATTATACAGAAGAATGTCATTAATAATACGGATAAACAAAGTTTTCCTAGATTATGTAGACTATTAACAATTAAATTTCACCGAGACATCTATCTAATAAAATAGAATTTTTTTCGGGAAGTTGTCTGAAATAAAGCTAAAAAAAAGCGAGGACTCCTAGAGAATACTAGCAAGCCACACAAACAGGGAAAAGGAAAATGTATTTTTGATGGTATTATCATATCAAATAGTGCGTATGCGCACCTTAATCCGTATTACACATGCATAGGCGTTACCATAATGCCTTTAAATTTGGTTTCAACCATAACAGACTATTATTATTATTATTATTATTATTATTATTATTATTATTATTATTATTATTATTGTCGTCATTACTATTATTATTTACATTCGTCGCTGCTGAACAAAAACCATAGCAGAAAAATCATATATAGAGAATTGCATCTATGCACATATGTATCAGAAATCTTAACAGACATATATATATATATATATTGGGAAAAGGGACCGATAGAATAAGTACCAAGCTTATACGTCTTGGGGTCGATTTGTTCGAATAAAAGGCGATGCTCCAGTATGGCCGCAGTCAAATTAGTGAAACAAGTAAAAGAATAAAAGAATATATACATATATATATATTTATATATATGTATATATATGTGTGTGTGTGTGTGTGTGTGTGTAATTTCTAAATTAGCCTCCAAAAATCCTAATTCAGAGAAATGAGAAAAAAAGCCCCATTCCAATCTCGTGACGAAAGTCGATCTTGGCCTGATAACTCCACAGAAGTTGATAACCCTCGGCAAAGAAACATTGCGTAATGAAACAACGTATATAGCCAGCAATATTCAGGTAATCAAGTTTCCATGCTATTTTAGACAATTTAGTCCTTAGAAATATATTATATCATTCTTTAATACAGAAGTTCGCTAATGATTCTACCGGATTCAATTACAAATTAATAGAATTACTTCTCTGAATAATTCCTGTTATTTGCGATATGAATGATCGACAAAAATTATACCTATTTATGTTGGTTAGTATGTATATAGGCATGTATGCACGTGTATCGGTATGTACGTATGCATGTCTATATACAATATTGGTCTTATTGTATATATGCATGTGTGTATATATACATGCATGTATGCATCAATGTGTATATCTATTTATGATTGGCTGAATGGATTTTCATGCATCTATGTATACATGAATGTATGTACGGTTCTGTCTATCTATCTATCTATCTATCTATCTATCTATCTATCTATCCATATTCATATGTATATATACATATATACTTACATATATACATCACACACACACATACACACACACACACACACACACACACACACACATATATATATATATATATATATATATATATATATATATATATATACACACCTAGATAGAGAGAGAGATTTCATACACGTAAGTAAGTATATTTATGTGTATATTTACATTACATAGTTATGTCTACGCCTATATATATCACCACATATGAATACGCATGCACAGACACACACACACTTGCATGTATATATATATATATATATATATATATATATATATATATATAATATACATATATATCTGTCTGTCTGTCTGTGTCTACATACGCACACACATATATGTATATTTACATGTGCATCTAACTGTGAACTCATTCCTCTGCATATATATGTGTACATGTGTTTAAGGCGCACGTACATCACTGTGCGCAATTATCTATGTATAGCGATAACCGGCGGATAATATACGATGAACTGCATGGATACGTTACCATGGGTCATGCCAAACAGGTCACCAAGTTCACCATGCCAGAAGATTGAAATTCTTCACATGGAAGACTAATTGCCCGGACATTTGTTGAATAGATTTTAATACTATATCACGCTTTCTTCTCAAGGTATACAACGTTTCAGCTCTGCCACAAATAACGTTTTAAATACCAAAAATGAGTTAAATTTAAACCAATCACAATGGCAGATATATCGTCATAAATAGCCTGCATTGTAATATAAAACATTCTAGCATAGCGATGCGTTGTGTGGTATTTATTCATCTCTGACAAGAGAATTATTATTTATAAAGTAGAAGCCGCCATTTTTCTATTTGATTTCAAATTGTGCGGGAAACGGCAATCACTAAGCCGTGGAATAAATTTGGCATTTATGGAAAATTTTCTAAGGGATCAAGTCTGTATTTATTGAATTTTAGTAAATGCATTGTATGTCTATTCTTCCTGAAACATTTTCTTTTTTTGTCATCTCTTCTATTTTTCATTATTATTATTATTATTATTATTATTATTATTATTATTATTATTATTATTATTATTATTATTATTTCTTATAGCTTTTCAGCCCGAAACGATGATATATCGTCGTAGCAGTACAAGAATAAGGTTTTCCATTATAGCTTTCGATATTGATAATAGTAATAGTAATAATAATAATAATAATAATAATAATAATAATAATAATAATAATAAGAAGAAGAAGAAGAAGAAGAAGAAGAAGAAGAAGAAGAAGAAGAAGAATGATAATAATAATAATAATAATAATAATAATAATAATAATAAAAATAATAATAACAATAATAATAGCAATAATAATAATAATAATAATAATAATAATAATAATAATAATAATAATAATAAGAAGAAGAAGAAGAAGAAGAAGAAGAAGAATAAGAAGAAAAATGAGGAGGAGAAGAAGAAGAAGAAGGAGAAGAAAAGCGATTTCTTATCTCTATTACTCCCTGTATTGGCCATGATTCCATTGGGTTTGATATTTCCTAGGAGTTAAAATAGCTTAAGATTGAGGAAAATGATATGATCTGACAAATTATCCCCCTTTTATGGATGATAGAAATCTTTATGTGCAAAATGTAAAGCTGCTTGAAAGTCTCGTACATTCTGTATGTGTTTTCTCAAATGGTGGAGACGTCGAATTTTGGATTAAAACGTGCCCTATGATGGTGATGAAACGAGGAAGCTTTCAAGGAATCGAAGTAATTAAAATGCCAAACGGACAAACAATGAAAGCGGTTGACAAAGGAGAGTGGTATAAATGTTTGGGGATATTGGAAACAGATGACATATAACATGAAGAGATGAAGCACATTACAAGTTTAGAGGATACGAGAAGAGTGAGAAAATTATTGTTGCGCAAGCTGAATTCATAAAATGTCAATTGAAGGAAGGGTGACACCCGTTATAATATATGGTGTTGGACAAAAGCTATGTACAGAAACTTGATAGAAAATTACAAAGCTGTTGACAATGTATGGGGCCCACCATCCGAAAGTTCATATTAACCAGTTGTACTTGAAGTGAGAGCAGGATGGTAGAGATCGCTGTGGTACAGCGTATACAGATGGAAAGAAAACGACTACTAGAATATTTACAGTAGACCACTGACACATTATGAAAGCTGGTAAATAAAGAACAGGTAATCAAATGAGGAATAGCTTAAATGGACAAGAATGAAATTGAAAGAGAACATTTTAAACAAATTGAAGACAAATAAATGTAATCTTTAAAGGTCGCCGCCTTAAAAAATTTAAACCCCCCCAAAACCGCTCTGCTGGGGATAGTTACGATTTTGAGATTGATACCTGGACGTTGAATGTCTCACACGATAATTAACAACCAAGTATCAAAGTTTATAATGTGCGGGAAGAGACCCTGTGAGACCTCTGAGAGCAGACTGCTGTCCGCTCCCACAGATTCTGCCAGAACAAACGAGACTGAAGATTCTGAGAGGTAAAACAAAAACAAAAACAAAAATAGAATAATAATAATAATAATAATAATAATAATAATAATAATAATAATAATGGTTTCGAATTTTGTTTAAAGGCAGCAAATTTAGGGGAGGGGCCAGTCGATTACATCTACCGCAGTATTTCACTGGTACATAATTTATCGACCCCGAAACGATGAAAGGCAAAGTTGACCTTGGAGATATTTGGACTCAGAATGTACACACAGACGAAATACTGCTAAGCATTTCGCCCGGCGTACTAGCGATTCTGCCACATTGCCGCCTTGAACAGTGATAATAATAATAATGATAATAATAATAATAAGAACAACAACAACGCTGTACACATTCAAATATATGGTACCCTAGGCATAAGACCTACATGAACTTCTAGCTTGTTGTCTCTTGAGGTCTCTGGGTGAGACTTGGATCCAACTTGTACAAATGCAAAGCAAAAGTCAAACATAAAATAATAATAATAATAATAATAATAATAATAATAATAATCAATACAGAAAATTGCACTACTGGGTACTGCACACATTCTACGCAAAACACTTTCAATACAGTAAACATAAGAGCACCACAGCAAACCACAGCACATACCCAAGTGCACAGAGCTGCGCTCGGTAGTGAAGTGAAAGCACGTTATAAAAATAAAACTACTGAATAATGATAATAATAATAATAATAATAATAATAATGATAATAATAATAACAACTACAGCAGCAACAAAACTATGTTCTCGCCAGAACGTGTAATCGCATATAAAACATCGAAACAGTTAAACAATGAAAGATATTGAATAAAAGAGAAGAGTCAATCTCCACTCTTGCTATAATTTTGCTAATTAATTCACAATCCCCGTGTGTACCTATATCTCATGTATAACAAAACTATCTGGAGATTTCCACCGAATGATACTATGCAAATTTCTAGGTTAATAATAAGCTATATTGTAATCTTCAATGAAAGCTACCTGCTCGGTGTTCTGGAAAGGAACAAAGGAAAAAAATACCAAAAGCAACAACAAAAAGAAGCGGAAAAACTGCAAGATAACATCTAAATCGAAAGTTTATATTCGGTTTTCGTTTTTCAGATTAAGATTTTCAGATATTCTGCGTGGAAGTGTGACAGGATAGGTTGTGACATGATAGGCATTATTCACACTATAGTGATGTTTTGTTGTTTAACTTTAGCCATTTATATCTGTCTGTTTGTACATGTGTATACATATACAGACATAAACTTATATGTATATATATGCAATTATGTAATGTATTATACATGTATGTAGGTATGTATATATATTTGTGTGTGTGTGTGTTTGCATATATATATATATATATATATATATATATATATATATGTATATATATATATACAAGTCAGTAAAGATCTTAAAGAATTTGTCTTATTATTTGGACAAACACTTATATATGCATGTATATATATATATATATGTATATATATATACATATATACATACATACATATACATATATATATATATATATATATATATATACATACATACATATACATATATATATATATATATATATATATATATATATATATATATATATATATATATATATATACATACATACACCTACATACATATACATGTATATACACGCACACACAAACACACATATATTTATATATATACTTACATTTCGGTCTGTGTTTAAATATCAATTCAATCAACTATTCGATATTATCATTATCAATATTCCCCTTCCTTAAATGATAAAATCGCTTTCTAAAACTTTTTTTTTTTATATAATAAGATTAATTTTATTTCAACCGAATATTAATATTTAATAGATCTTACCGTTCTACACGATGTTTCTTGCAATATGTCTCCGTTCCCCGATACGAGGTTTTTAAACCCCATCTTCCACCTTTGCTTGTACCATCTCTCATCTTTTCTCACAATTTCTTTATCATACTTCCCCTTCATTTGCATTCTTGTAGTGTCCGCACACAAGTCCATTCTTTGTTTAAATTCGTCATTTTATTTTGCAAATTTATATATTCGTGTTTCACCTTCTCAACTATCTGTATTTGCGTCTCAGACACATCTCTATAATCGAAATTTTTTAAATTCCTATATTTAGCAATCTTATATCATATTCCAGACAATAAACTAAATTCGGGACATAGTATAGCCGGGAAAACAACAGAGCCGTTATCTGAGGGTTACAGGTTCGAGTCTCGTAGCCGTCTGCTGAGGACGTGTTTTGTCATATAAGGTTAAAAATGCCAAATTTTTATGCTGCTATCATGGATTTACTAATTTCGAAAATTACTTTCTTGTCTGTAAAATACGAAGCACATTTCAAACTTTCAAAGTATCTTTGCATAATGTTGTCCATTTAGTTTTATTTACAGTTTATACCCGCTTATGTTACGGTGCACTGAAATAACAAATGTACTAAATATACACGTATATACACACACACACACACATATATGTATTCATACATATATATACATATTTATATTACGGGGTAGTAGATACAGGATATATACATACATATATTACGGGGGTGTAAGTCGTAGGATATATGAGATTGTATGTTGAAATTAAACGTTCGTTGACACAGGTTTGCCATATACAAACACATACAGAATATTGACTTCCGTTAAATGTCTGTTGGTTTCAATATTGTCTCTAGATTTTTTCGTCGCTCCAGACTGCAACCTTATCGGTAGCAAACGGTATGCAGCACATGTTTGCATTGACCAGTTCGCTGTTTTGAGCGACGAAAGAATTAACACCATACAATACAAACAGTGAATTTTTAGATTATGTTAAATGTTTCTCTGAGTCTGTGAACGTCTTGCCAGTGTTTTTCACGATGTAATCTTATATATATATATTTATCTTCACATACACACACACATATATATAAAAGAAATATAAGGATAAAATCTATATAATATTCCATCAAGTAACCAGCGTGAAAAACCAATTAAAGAAAACATTAATACAAAGTATATAATTTTTTTCTTTATATATGAAATACATTATTATATCAAGGGCTATTACTATAAGGAAGACCACACGCTGTAAGAGGACTTTAAAGCCAAAATACTTCAATAAATATACACACGCAATAATATACACACATAATAATGTATCTACATATATAAACACACCCACACACACAGACACATATACATAATCGTTTCACTCAGCTCACCACACAGTTGTTACTTTCATGAGATCTATTAAATATTAATATTCGATTGAAATAAAATTATTATGCGTCTATTTACCAGATGAAGGATAAACTAAAGATGTCTACCAAGTATGATTATGAAGTGGGGCGCCATTTTTTTTTTTTTTTTTAAATTCAGTTAATGTGAGTAGATTGGTAATAAAGTGCGGTGAGTTAGTATTATATATGCTACCATTTGGTAGAATAAACGGACTAATTGTGAGACGCAGTCGTAAATCTATAAGCTTTGGGAACTCAGAGAAAATACTGCTGTAAAGAAGGAAACTATAACACGTGGTGATGTAAATTGTCTAGTGGCATCAGTATAATTACGTTTGTGTGTTATGCAGTGATGTGTAGTAAACTTGGAGCTGGTTGCGTCCTCCCACAGAAATAATCCACGGAAAAGAAATAATCTTACTACGACCAACCAGGTATATTGATAAGGTAGTTTTTCCTGAATGTCATCATCAAACTTTTTGCAATTCATCATGATGTTATACTTTTGGTCACAAAATTAAGGTATATTAGATTTCCCTCGAGTTATTCTGCAAGCTATTGCAATTTGCACAATATCTCCTGAAGATGAGGTTCACAATTATATATTCTAAGAGCGTAAGTAAAAGACTTCCTAAGTGAGTTGAAAAAGTGGTTTCCTTGGCATTGCAATATGAACACAAAGCTGGACAAAGCAAAGCACAGTTTATCTAGACTTCGTTTATAGCCTAATTATTTCTGTAAATCTTTGACTGTAATGCCTGTCTGGTGTTCCGTGGTATCATTAAACTGTGAAGGTAGTTGATTAGTCCACAGTGCTTGAGAAGCAGGAAGTACTCAGTGAGCAGTCGGTTTGGCTGTCGTCTCGGGTGTTAACTCTGTGACTGTTTATTTGTTTCTTCTGTAGCGTACAAGACCGGAAGCGATATTATCTATGCATGGGTAGATAACGTTATCGTTGCTGATATTAAAGTGCTTATCATACTCATCAGTGTGCCATATACTGAGCCAGACCTTTGGAAATTAAGGGCTGCGTAAATTCAACCTGAAATCAACAAACACGGAATATATTGTTATATAAGTGATACATTAGATATGTAACATATTTAAATACTGTACTAAATCAGAAATAAAAAGGTAGAATACTTCTAACTGGAATACACATGATCATATATCATTCACAAGAGTGACACTCTAGCGCTAACTAGACACAAACAAAACAAAACAGCAGCAACGACAACAGCAACAAGAACTACCATTCTATCATCATTATGACATTCGAATCTATGCTACCATGACTACATTTCCAGCTATATATATATATATTATAATTTATTTCTGTATGAATTCTCTACTACCAGATTGTCAATTTATAATATTTATAACATCATCCAATAAACACAAAATTCTATTAAAATCAGTGTGTGTGTGTGTGTGTGTGTGTGTGTGTGTGTGTGTGTTATCGATTATTGATCTGCGTGTTTCATCAATATTTTTCTTCACCCTTCAAAGTATTGAAGCTGTTATTGTTTTTATCATCATCACCATCATCACCATCATCATCATCATCATCATCGTCGTCGTCGTCGTCGTCGTCATTTCTGTTGTTTTTGCTATTGTTGTTGATGATGGTGTTGTCACTGTTATACTTATAATTATTATTATTAAAATGAATAGTTTATTTTTATTATTATTATTATTATTATTATTATTATTATTATTATTATTATTATTATTATTATATTATTATTATTATTATTATTATTATTATTATTATTATTATTATTATTATTATCATTATTATCATTATTATTATTATCATTATTATTATTATCATTATTAAGGTGAAACATTAAACTGCTCGAGTTACTACTACTACTACTACTACTACTACTACTACTACTACTGCTGCTGCTGCTGCTACTACTACTACTACTACTACTACTACTACTACTACTACTACTACTACTTCTTCTTCTACTACTTCGGCTACTACATTGAACAGAAAGGGTGCCGAAAAAAAGCCGGGGTACGAAAGATCAGCTCTTAATTGATGATCTAATTATGAAGAACTGCAAGTGAAGACAGAGAAACCTGAGCATGGCACGGGTTGACTATCGTAATGCATATGATATGATACCACACTCCTGGTTAATCAGAGCAATGGAAATGTATTCTGTTGTTATTCCATGGTGTTGGCATTATTTCCCAACTCTGTCTTGTATGTCAATATATACCTTCTTAGCCAAGACTGGGCAGCCAGAGACAATATAGTTTCTGATTTCTTGTCCATCTCCACGTATTCTGCAGTTACTACTTGTGATGGTTCTTTTCATTATATGCTTTTGGTAATTTCTGGTGGGAAGGCTTTGGTGTTGTACTGCAATTAAAAGTCCTTCAGTCTCTGCTTTAAATCCTGAGCTTCTCAGCCATTGTAGGGATTTTGCTTTGTCTATTTATTTCGCGCATAATTTAACTCAGTATTTGCCATCGTTTTATCATTAACCTTTGCTGTCCCAGTTTTAGTTTGCCTTGCATCTGTTTTGCAGCTTTTGTTGTTTCTTCTTTTTCTTCATCGTTGTTAGGTACTATGACTTCTTTTTTATATTTGTCAGATTCCCTGAAGACTGAAAACAGTTTTTTTGGTTTTGTTCATGCTTTGTGGCTATCTGTGTTAGTTTTCCTTGCTTCTGAAGTAGGTATCTTTGCAACCCTATGGTGGTTATTATTATTATAATTATAATTATAATTATTATTGTTATTATTATTATTATTATTATTATTATTATTATTATTATTATTATTATTATTATTATTATTATTATTAATATTACAATTAGTATTATTATTCGCGTATTCGTTAGCACGCCGGAGCAGAATGCAATCGTGGCATTTCATCCGTCTTCACGTTCAAATTCCGACGTGGTTGACTTCGCCTTACATCCCTTCGGGGTCGATAAATTAAATACCAGTGAATCACTGGGGTCGATGTAAACTAGTAGTCTCCTCTCCCAAATTGTCTGACCTTGTGTGCTTTTAATAAAAATGATCATTGCTACTACTACTACTACTACTACTACTACTACTACTACTACTACTACTACTACTACTACTACTACTACTATAGTATTATGATTGTTCTTGCTATTGCTGTCGTAGATTTCTGTTTGTTATTTCTATAGACGATGATTATCGGTTCTTATCATTATCGAGATTTCTATTTCTTATGTATGTAAGATTCTGTTATTGGCAGTAATCACTTCTAAAGAACATTATATGTGCACAGACACAGACAAAGACAAACACACACACATACACACACACATACACACACACACACGCAACATACACAAACAAGCAAACACAGACACAGGACACATACAGACACGCACACACGCATATATATATATATATATATATATATATATATATATATATATATATATATACAGGGTGTCCCAAAACTAAAGCAATCATATTGCTATATTTCTAACCGAGCGTTGCAATGCCTTGATAAAAGAGACACAGTCAAGATACTACCACATTTATTCGATATCATCACGTATGTTTCAAATCACATTGTTAAGTCTTCGTGCAAATGCTTCACACGCGGCACGCAGCTGTTCTTGCGGAATCGAAGCCCATTTCTGGTGCAGTTGTGGTTTCAGTACGTCGAGCAAGGCATGAGCAATTTTTGAGAACCTCGTCTTCAAAATGGACAAAACAGAAAATTCCAACGCGTTCAGATCGGGGTTTCTTGAGATCTATACATCCTTGACTATCAACGACGGAATATTTTTCCGAATCCAGTGTTGTGTCTGTTTGGAAGCTCAACGTTGCGCTTTGAAAGTGGTCATTTGCCTATGGAAGCAGTTCATCTTCCAGAATCTCGCTAATGTACCGCTAGGTGTTAATGTGAATACCAGATGGTACAAAATCGAACTAAGACCTTTCAGTGAGTATCACAGCCGCCCAAATCTTAACTGACTGTGGATTTTGACGTCTACTCACTGTAGACTTGTAGCCTACACTCTAGACTTGTAGCCTACACTCTAAAGTCAATCATTCTGGTGGTTTATCGCTTGTGTGATGTCAAATTTCTTTTCATTTTTTACGATAGACAAAGTAGATACTGAAGGAAAAGTAGCCCATGCAGGTATGAACCGTTTAATGAAACTATTGTTCTCTTAATTGTTCATATTAGCATCATATTTGATTCCAGATGTATTTGTTTAGTTGTTTCTTTCAGGGTCTTTCTGTTTGTCTCAGAGTTGACGTGCTAAATTCATTTCTAAACGATAGAAGTATTATGTGTATAGAAATGTTCTCTTTTTTAATACCTGCTATAAAAATAGTGAAGCTTTTATTTCAACTGTGATTTATGTCAACATTCATTTTACTAACAATACAATGCTGTATATAGCACACATTCAGATAATCACTTCAGCAAATCTGGAAAATTCTAGCAATATAGAGATTTTAAGAGCATCGAGGATTACACAATTCAATATTTTTCTTCCATGCTTTGGATCTTTCCATTATTATTCTTATTGTTCTGAGAGCAATAAATCCTAAACGTTAACTCTTTTTGTAGTTAATGAGTTATTATATTAATAAATTCAACAATTAATGCATTTCCCATCAGACGATAAGAAAGATATATATGGAAACACATCATTAATATTCCAGAGCGTTCATTTCAATAATTTCTAAATAATTTTATGAGCCCATGAAATCATTTCATCAGTAAGAGTTAATCCAAATTAATCCAGTTATACGGATCGTTGTAATTGGTTAAGCGTAAGTTTGGGAACATTCGTTTTTAACGCGGCATAAATATGGAGTTGTAATGCTACTGGTAACGTGCCGTGCATTTAAAGCAAGTCATAGATTATGCATTCATACATGCATTCACACATACATATATACATATGTATGTATATATGTATGTATGTATGTATGTATGTATGTATGTATGTATGTATGTATGTATAGTTATCGCCAAGCAAACATGGCAGTCCTAAAAATACGACGAATGCAGCCGTTGATTAGCTCCAAGAGGCCATCGCCTCTAGCTAGCCATGTGACACACGAACCTGTGTCCATTATAACTTTCGATCAGGGGAGGTCAGCCGCTTCCCCATGCTGGTCTGGCATCTACAGACTAGTTTCGGGGTATTGCCCCTTGTCAATGTAAAGCAGCCGAATTTAGGTAAATAATCCTTCGTACAAACGCTCCCTAGCGACGCCTGCTGGGTTCGGCTGCTCTACATCGATAAGAGGCAATACCTCGAAACTAGTCTGTAGATGCCAGACCAGCATGGGGAAGTGGCTGACATGGTTCTGGATTTAATCCCACTGCGAAATCCCTCTCGCCTAATATATCATGTCCTTTCTTTTCCAATTGTACTGTGTAGTCTGATGACAATACCGCGAACTAACGTAAATATTCATCTGAAAAAATTTGTCAATACAGTAATCCTCGCCATATCGCGGTTCACCTATCATGGTTCACCTATCATGCTTCACCTATCGTGGTTCACCTATCGCGGTATATTATTTACTTGTATATAGTTGTATATTATTTAAGCTTACGTCGATTCCTCGGTGCTGTTGTTTTGCATTTATAATAAAAGAAATACAAATTATAAAAATTATTTTAAAAAATTATTTTTCTACTTCGCGAATTTTTACCTATCGTAGCGTTTCCGAACATAACACTCGCGATAGTCGAGGGATTACTATATATATATTTTTTCAAAATTTAAATCCATGTATTCTATTGTATCATAAAAGCATGTTCTAACGACATACATAGTATAAACATTAATCCTCGACAAAACGAGTTGTCAATGATCGCAGTAAATGCTACATAAAGACACGTTATCCGAACTAAGTTTTTAATCTATAAATATAAAACTAACATGTACTTCATAATTAAATTATGCTCTACAGTTGTTTGAATTTTATAATCATCATGATTTTTGTATTGGTGTAATTTGCTTACATCACTGATAAAAGCGATGTGTTAACCATTTGGGTTTAGAAATTTGTGCTAACCATACCGTCGAAATATAACATAATCAAGTACCAATTACTGATTAAATTGCAAATAATGTACACTTCTATTACTTTATGTTCGTCATAATTTGCAAATAATTTACACTCCTATTACTTTATCTTAGTCATAATTTTAACATAGCTCTATCGAATATTACTCGACTTGCCACTACTTCTAACCGGTAACAATTTGTGAATGGTTTTTTTTTTTGAAAAACCGTTTCTTTAGTATGTAATAATGATACAAATTACAAGAATTACTAATTGGTAAAATGGAATCAAAACTTAAAAGATTTTCAAGATTTTTAAAAGGTTCATTTAGATATAGACGTGCAGACATGTATACATTTACAAAAATGTTTTTGAAAGTATATTAATAAGCTACGTGATGGCGTGTACACTGTTATTTCAAAGAGGAAGTCGTATGAACATTTTATGTTCAAATAAAAAAAAACATCGTTAGTGGCTATACGCATTACTTTTTAATGTAGACTGACAAATATAGCTTTAGGATTGACAGGAATATTTTTCTATGGTCTTTAAATGTCAAATATGATTCACGTTACATTGAAAATTGTACACTGATAAGAAACATTAAATTCGGTACCGTTTCAGTTGTTTCAAAACGTGATTAAGATTGTGCTTGTTAGAATTGCTTGTTAGTGTTGGTAACACTGTCTATGTATAAAGATAAACACACGCACATACACATATATATATATATAATCTTTATCTACACAACCAACATTTCTGTGCTTTTTCACCTTAAATCGGCAAAGTAGACCGATAGTGTAAATCCTAGGCTTACGAAGTATGAGTCCTGGAGGTCAATTTGCTCGACTAAAAGCAGTATTCCAGCATGGCCGCAGTCAAATGACTAAAGCAAGTAAAAGAGACTAAAATAGAGGCAAGTCGAATAATATTCGATAGAGCTCTGTGAAAATTACGACGAACATAAAATAATAGAAGTGTTCATTATTATGTATTAAAATATTAATAGATGTATTCGTTAGCAATTTAATCTGTAATTGTTACTTGATAACCTTATATATCGACGTTATAATTAACACATCACTTTTATCTCTTATTTAAGCAAATTACACCAATACAAAAATCATGATGATTATAAAATTCAAACAACTGTAGAGCATAATTTAATTATGAAGTACATGTTAGATATATATTTATAGATTATAAACTTAGTTAGGATGACGTGGTTTTACGTAGAATTTACCGCGATAATTGACAACTCGTTTTGTTGAGGATTAATGTTTATACTTTGTATGTCGTTAGAGCATGCTTTTATGATACAATAGAATACATAGATTTAAATTTTGAAAAAAAAAATATAGACTAATCCCTCGACTATCGCGGGTGGTACGCTCCAAAACCCCGCGATAGGTGAAAATCCGCGAAGTAGAAAAATAATTTTTAAAAATTATTTTTATAATTTATATTTCTTTTATTATTTTTTCAAAACACCACCATCGAGGGCCAATCTTTGCACGAATTTTTACTCGAAACATAACTAAGTTATACTCATATATACATACATATCTCTCTCTCTGTGTGTGTGTGTGTGTGTGTGTGTGTGTGTGTGTGTGTGTGTGCATGTATATATATATATATATATATATATGTAAATATATAAAAACAAAAGGATAAAGAGAGCAAAGGTAAGGTTGAAGAATTTTATGGATAGAGTCTTATATATATATATATATATATATATATATATATATGTGTATATATATATATATATATATATATATATATATATTTATATATATATATATATATATACATATATATATATATATATATACGCACACACTCTCACACACAT
>NC_142948.1:27990468-27992968 GCF_046866305.1 Octopus bimaculoides | reverse complement strand
CCGTTTATCCCTGAATTTTATAAATTTTGATCTCCCATCCGACATTTCGTATAAACATCAAATTCTTAATCGATTCGGACATTTCCTTTTGGAAGCCCTTACCTCGATTTTTTCTCTCTTTATGTGTCACTCCTCCATTCGGTACCTGAGCACAACGTACATGATGCATAGTTTTCATTTATGACTCTTACGTGTAATTTTGTTCACTTGGGCATCCTCTCGGTTTTTTTTTACCAAATTCACCCACACTTTTCTCCTACCAAATTCAGCGACATCGGTGCTATAACAGACGTAATTGCTCCAAGCATACCGTGCCCTGAAACTTAACCTCAAATCAGCAGCAGAAGATCTCCTTGGTTGTGTCGGGAACGATGAAGACTTTTTGAAAACTTTGCGTAGTCCTCTGAGCAGGTACCGCCAAGCTTTTGGTAAATTCTGACACAGATTCTCTGGTCAACTTTCTCTGTCATTGTCAATGCGACGATCACACGCTACACACCTTCCTTCCAAGCACTGTTGTAAACAGCAAAAGTGAGCTAGAACGTTCAAACTTAAAGCACATGCACAACAGAGTTCAAGATCAATATTTGCCAAGCGGCTCTACTATGTGTGCCTAAAAGTCGTTACTATAGCAACAGTCCAGGTACTTATTGATCAGACCAGCTACATGCCTATACAGATACACATAAGCTCAGATTCATACAATTGTGCATAGGGGCAAGTGAACGAACTCACAATATACACTCATGCTTGCAAAGATGCATACAGCACGCCTCGAAGCATAGATATAAAGACTGACACTTGCAAAACACACCTACGGATGGATAGCCATCCCCATCGGGGCAAAACACTCACACACGCACGTATGTACTATACCGAAAACACTTTCACGCATGCATACATACATACATACATACATTCATACATACATACATGCATACACATGAGGAGAAAAACGTGGAGACACATGGACACTGGCATACGGACTCACTTACAAATACCCATGCTTCAATATACAGGTTTACAAACTCAGATACATATATCTACTCTCTTAGATACACTTGCACGCAATCACAAGCCACATATAAATATAAACACATTCACAGCCACATACACACGCACAAAGCAGCTCCCACATACACACATATTTGCTTACATACGTACACATACACAGACAAATATACCCAGATATGCAAACATTGACGCTAAAGCGCATGCGCGTTCGCTTATCCGTTAACCTACATATTATCTTGAAGCTGTATTTGTCCTACACTTTCAACTGTCGCTTTATTTACCATGTAACCATATTACCCAATGTTTACTGAATCTCTACATATATTGAACTATAACAGCAAATAAACAGACATTCAGATCAACGCCACTATAATCAGCAGTTTCACTATTATGACTTGGTAAACAAGCAAGACTATGCTCTTGCTCGATTTATTAGAAATGACAGCAAAGTTTCCTTTAAAATGTAGCATACTGGATTTATATTTGCGAAGAGGATAAGTTCCGTCCGTTAGTAACTGTTTGAAGAATAAATATTGTTTGGCTTTTCTCCACTCAAACTATTTTTCCCCGTATCTTTCCGATCAGATGACAAGTGTCCGAAACTTCGAGCCTACTATACATTTCTTTCAAACCCTACCGCCTTGGGATTCAGATTAAGAACACAAAAGCCTAGGGGTTTCACTGCAGAGAAAAAAAAATAGCTATTTAGGCCAGCTTTTACGTGTTTTTCCAGGCAGTTACCGATAGAATAGAGATCTTTCGATCAATACTACACTTCTCGGGAGGTAGAATTTATCATGGATCGATGAAAGGATCTTTCTCTTTGACATCGAAAATTCTGATCCTGGATAATACACAAAATTTGCAAGCATAGAGCTATATTGCATCTTCTTTGCACAATTATCGTCTGCAGTGAGCATAATAGACCTCCAATTTCAACGACGATTACTGTATTTCCGGCAGACGAAGTTTGGATTTTAGGCGTGTATTTGATGATGAAAACCGCTACATGTGTACTTTCATCTCAGGTATATTGTAATTTTATATTCTTTGTGGATCTTTCATCACAAATGTGATCGTTGTCTTCACGGTCCCTTGAAAGACACATGCGTCTGCGAACGATTAAATGCAACCAATTTTCTGCATATATACATACAATCCTGAGTGTATATATGGTATGTGCAGTATACGCGGTATTAACCACAAATTTCCGCACTGCTTCAGGGCAGGATCTTCCGTTCGTGACACCCTTTATAAAGTTCTTTATAAACAAAATGTTCTTTATAAACATGTATGTGTGTGTGTGTGTCTTTGTGTCTCTGTGTGTGTAATATATATATATACACGTGCATATGTGTGTGTGTGTGTGTGTTTGTGTGTGCGCGCGTGCGTGTGTGTACGGCGGGGTTATTTCAGTTTCCATTTACGAATTCCACTCACAAGGTTTTAGTCGGCACCAGCAATAAACACTCTCCACTTATGTACT
>NC_142948.1:27970468-27987968 GCF_046866305.1 Octopus bimaculoides | reverse complement strand
ATTTGCGTTTGAGGGACGTTACAAGGCCGCTGACGTTCAGCGGAAAATACTAGAATGACATATGCTGTCGGTGGTGCCCACTGGCCTCACGTTTGTAAAGGCGTCACAGGTTGCCACCCTGTATCTGTTGTTGTTTGCAGTTGTGTAAGTATGGATATAGTTATAAAAACTGAAACACTCACACTCATAGATGGAAATATGTACATATATAAGCAGAAATATGCAGAAATATGCAGAAATAGGCAGAAATATGCAAATATATGCGCATAAATACGTGCATGCAGATATATCCAAACATATTTACAGGTACACGCATACACACACGTGTAATCAAATATAGAAATATAAACACGTACACATATGTATGTATGTGTGTGTGTATATATATACATATGTACGTATACATAGATAGATTCATACATACATACATACATACACACACACATACATACAGACATACATATATACATACATATACATACACATACGCATATATATATATGTATATATACGTATATATGTATATATATATACACACACACACACACACATATATATATATATATATATGTATATATATGTATATATATCTATGTGTGTGCGTGTATATATATATATATATATATATATATATATATATATATATATATATATATATATATATACATGAAAATGATTGATATAGAAGAACACAGAAATATACACACATATAGGCAATTATGTAGGCATACACACATGTACACATACATATATGTGTATTTATATGTTTATACACATACGCAGACACAAATGAATATTATATATATATATATATATATATATATATATATATATATATATACATATATATGGACGAGCACGCGCATGTATGCGAATATATCCATGTACAAACGCGCAGGCACATTCATATATATATATATATATACATGCATACACCGTGCGAATAGTCATATATACTGTTTACGAAAACAATGAGAAATCAGAAGACAATTACATGTGTATAATTAGCAGCTGTGTTTGAAATTTCAGTGTTTTCTTGACAACGAAAATAAACACATTGTTTCCATTTTTCTAATTTCTACGCTATTATTTTCATAACTTGTACTGAAATTGCATCAAGAACAAACATCAAGCATAAGAAGGGAAAGGGCATAAAACACATTTAAATGTTTGATAAAATCTAGCAAAAACACGTTCCTGGAATATCTAAACTGCTTCTTTTCTTTTAAATCCGTACGCGTTCATTTTCAATGACTGCATTCAGTGCGCGGACTGATATCGGTTTTGTGCCGTATACTTTATATTTTAATTATCTGCATCATATTTTAATTATCCAATGTAGATAAAAATAATCAAGAATGTGAGACTTTGTGGAACCGGGGAATATTCAACAAGACCTCTTTGTCTAATCTACCTGCTCAACAAAATCTGAAAGTAAAAGGTTACGCTCTTCTTATGGTGTAGAAGCTTAACGCTTGTTCAAGAAATTCATTAACAAAAGTGTACTAGGAGTGGAAATCAGGTTATATTTATTCCATATATACAGTACTCTGAAGCGTCTTATTATGGATTGGCTCTTGTATTGAGATCGAAAGAGTGAGAAATATGCGAAGGTGCGTGGCCGAGAGGACAGGCTGTTGTTCCAGTTCCCCTTCGATCAGGGGTTTATTTGGCCTGCTCGTGTAGCCATCGGGACGGCGTCATATGAAGGCTAAAGCAATGCAAAAGCGCATTGTGACTAGCGATATGTAACATCTGTTACCTTGGTCAGTTCCTTTGATCACTTGATCACATGAATGACAAATGTACACATATTAAGGCACGAATTTCATCACCACTCGTATAACTCTCCACTAAACATTATTATTAAATGGTTCAAATAAATTGTCCTCATCAAGGAAGCAACATTATGAAGTGAATATGTCCATTTTCATTCTCTCTATCATAAATGCAACGATGGAAGTTCAAATTGCATATCAGTAACAGAGTTGTAACCAGCCTCTATGTGCTAATATATATGCTTCATACATATATAAGCTGAAGAGACGAGCTAGCTTAACCCTAGGCAGCCGGGTAAGAGCCACTAACGAACATTAATCAAAATGCGAAATTACTACAGATCTGACTATACCCCGGATGCTGTAGGGAGATTGCCTCCCTTGTCAATCATAAGATAAGTTTGTTCTTGTAGCGAAGAGTTGTTTTGAATCTTGTTTCTAGCAATTCTGGAGCCAGCAAGTACAGTTACTCAGGTTAGTGAAGTCTATAATTCTGCCTTTCGGCTGTAAATTTTGAATAAGCCACCTTTATTATATGTGTGAATGTGTGTGTTGGTGTGTGTGTGTTTCTAAGCACTCAGTAAAGGTCTGAGTCGCGTTAAATGTTTATGTATATATATACATATATATTCATTGTTTAAACACAAAGAAACACGTTTACGCTTTTAGCTTAAATGGTAAATAATTTCAGATAATTTTATCTTTGGTGTTTATAAATCTGAAAATAAGAAATATAAGAATACGCTTTCCGCATAACAAATGTTTTTATTTCTTACCATTATAGTTTTCCTGAAAATATTTTGGCGTATGTATTGAAAAGATGAGTTTGACATACATAATGCAAGTAAAATTGAGAGAGGGTAAAAAGTATCATGTCTTTTTGAATATTTTGTACATAAAAATGGTTTTAATGTATACTTTTTATTGTGAATGTTACAACCAAATGAGTTTTGGCTGAAGGAGAAAAAACCTAAGTTATCGGTTTGCATTAGTGTTCATGTTACCAAACTTTTTTGAGATATTCGGATATGTATAGACAATGCCTGGTACTGTATAAATAGATACCTACACCGCTCACGGTATTTCTACTCTGCCCAGTTCCTATTTTTCGTTCTTTCTTAGACTGGTCCTTTAGCTGACCAGTCGCAAATTCTGTCTCTCCGCATACCTTCGTTCAAATCATTTTCTAAGCGTTACCCATTATTCTAGTCTTCTTGGCTCCAAGGCCGTATTTTGCTCGAATGATTCTCCTCGGGAACCGTCCTAGATCCCGCTCTGTGTCATTTTGCATGTTTTCGGTCTATCAGATCCTTCTGCTTGTCTTTGATCGGAGCATTTAACTGAAGACTCTTGTCCATGGTAACATACAGTGAGACTGAAACTAGAAACTCTTCTCTGGGAAGCTAAATTCATAACACACCCTCCCTCCCCCACACGCCTGTGTACGTATGCGCACGCGGGCGTATATATGTTTAGGCATATTAACTTTTTCCAATGCATCTCGGTTACAAATGGATATTTATATTCTCCACGGCCATAATATACAAATATTTGTATCGTATAAAAACGCTTAGGAATCATGAGCCCCTTAATGTATTTTGTCCTCTTAATGTTTATATAGACAACAGCGATTTTTTTTTTGTGTTCAACAATGTTTCATACTCACAAGCTCTCCACTCTGGTATATATGTAATATCATCGATGCGTTTATTTAATGTGTGTAATCTACTAAACCTTGCGTTTACCTAATAGCATTCTTTGGCGATATATATTCACACAGCGAGGTGGTTCATAATTATAACACACACACATTCAGGCATATATCTACATACTTCTATGTAAGCGTATAAACGGATATATCGTGCAAAATACGATGATAGAATGGAAGTAAGCCATTAGTTATTCTCTACAACGGCCATTCTAAACCAATTTATATAGACCGTGATTTTCTGTTCTCAGCGCTTTTTAAATAGTTGCCACAAATGCAAATGACTTGTTGAGCTTGCAAATAATCCATTATTATTATTATCATCATCATCATCATTATTATTATTATTATTATTATTATTATTATTATTATTATTATTATTTTGTTGTTGTTGTTGTTATTATTATTATTAAGGCGGTGAGCTGGAGGAATCGTTATCACGTCGCAGAGAACAGTTTAGCGGTACCTCGTCAACCCGTCACGTTCTGAGTTCAAATTCCCACAGAGGACAAATTCCACCGAGGACAGAGAAAAAAGCGTGAGAGAGCGAATGTGTGTATCTGTGTGTGCGCGTGTGTGTGTGTGAGTGTGTTTGTGTGTGTGTGTGTGCATGTGTGTGTGTATGCGTGTCTTTTATTTTTGTGGTTGACCCCTCGAAAATCAGTGTTGTTTAGTATACTTTATCATAACTCATTGGTTCAGCACAACACACCAATAGCATAACTATTGCAATCGATTTCTTCGACTTAAGATTCTAAGGGTTTGCCTAGATATGACCGCTGTCCAAATAATAAAACAAGTCAATCATTCTAATCTCCCGGTTGATCCGCATTGTGTACCGACCACCGTATGCATCTAGTGTGAGTAAAAGCCGTCTCTTACATTACAGCCGATAATTACAATTCTCACGAGTTAAATTCAACATAACCACAACGGTAACAAGTTTACTGTCCGACGATTCAGAATTTCGAATGTTCATTGTCGTTCTGTTCAAACTATTGCAGTTCATATGATTTAAGACGAATTGTCATTATTTAAATGCAGCCAGTTTCGCCACACAACGAATTTATAGTTCATTGACTTTTTAAATAGCTTCACAGATGTTAAAGTTGGCAGACTGAAATACACCGCTTATGTCAACTGCTGGCATATTGAAATACAATATGGCCTTTGCAAAGCTATGACGCTTTGAAATAGCATTGTAAGAAATGCTACTGTCCGTCAACCAAATTCCGCTCAGAAGACGGAGGCAATATTAAACGATACTTACCAATATTACCACATATTCCTTCATACATACATACATACATACATACATACATATATATATATATATATATATATATATATATATATATATATATATATATAATAATAATAATAATAATAATAATAATAATAATAATAATAATAATTGTAAGGGTAGCCAAAAAATTAAGAAATTTAATTACTACCAGTGGTGTAGCGAGAAGAAAATTAGTCAACAGACTATATATTATTCATGTAAAATAGTGTACATTTAATACACATTAGATATGCCCATAAAGGGCGTGTGTGTATACATATATGTGTGTATTATATGTATATTGTTGACAGAGATACAGGGACTACCAAGCAGGTTTTCAAAATTCAGTTTCAAGGAAACAATGTTCATGATTATCGTAGTTCATCAACTGTCATAAACCTGGTGAGGAAAAGAAAACATACAAAAGCAAAACGTGCCGCATTGGTGAGAAGAAACAACTCCCTTCTGGGCATTCGGATGTATGAGGGAAACTTGCTAGAAATTAGCGAAATCCTATTATAAAATGGTTGAAGCAATTATAAAGCAATAAAGTAAAGTGTATATTTAAAAGCTGCAATAGAAAATGAATAAAATAAAATGTACTTCACTCAATTTCGGAATAACCATGCAGCGGTGAGTATATTGGGTTCAAAGGAGTATATGGCACTTGGTGCCCAAAAATGAAATATTGGAAAATACATAAACCTTTCCTAAAACTCTTGAAGTTTGAAGTTTTAAACATTAATAACATTTTTAATGTGAACTATGAAATTGCTCTGGAAATTAATGATTCGAAATTGAAAATTTAAAATTAAACTTAAGAATAATAGTGTATTTTTTTAAAAGAAAAACTCATAATTATGGATTAAAAAATATATAAAGTTAAATTAATAAAATTTAAATTCAGAAATAAAAATAAGATTAAAATGAAAACACAGAAATAAAAATTTTAAATGATTGAAAAAGAATTGAAAAATATTAATCAAAGAATTTAAAAGGTTAAAAGTGAAACGATAAAAAATACGAAAATTAAAATTAAAATGAACAAAATGAAGAAATTTAATTAAGAAATTAAATTTAAAAAAACTGAATATAAGACGCTTAAAATTAAGATTGGTTTTTAAATTAGACAATTAAAAAATATCTAATTGAATTAAAAATTAACTGTAAGAAAGAAACGCACACACATGATTTATACATATACCTAGATGCAGACACACAAGTATACATACATACAAACATAAATGTATTCATACATGCATACATACATAGATGTGTCCATAGCTTTTAGCACCAACCTAATCATGGTCGATTTCCTGGACGTAACCTTAGAAATGAACACAGGGTTGTTCTGAGCCTACAGGAAAGCCAACGAGGGAAGTATATACGCCCACAAGAACTCGAACCTTCCTCGCTATAATTAGAATCTTTGTCGCAGGCATTAGAGCATGAATATCCAAACACTTCGCTGATTGGGAGATGTTTAAGATTCCCCATCCACTACAATGAAGCTTTGGCTAGAGGTGGGTCCACCGAGATGCTTACCCCTTCTCCGCATCTCAAGAGAATAAGGAAGAGGTAAATTATCTGGTTAAACCTAGAACTTTCCATTAACACAGCTATGGGCTTCCTGTTGTTAATTAAGAAGCATTTCCTGAGGTCACTAGTACAACAAGTTTCTCATGGTGAGTTACTACTACTTAGACAACAACGCATCTACTACCACAGACATAAATATGCACTCGCCCAGTCCCCAACTCCAACCTGCAAAACCCTACCTGCTGCCCTCTAGGAGGATTCTCACCCTCACGAGCTGTAGTCGACAGAGCCACTCTCACACCACCGGATGGCATCATAAGGCTCTATACAGGTTTTACAGACAACAGTTTCTAATGAAGATATTCAGAGCACACTCACTCGCTCAGATGCAGGAACAGAGAGAATTCTGCTTCTCTATCTCACTTCCTCTGGAAACACCGTAGTTTTCGAAATAAAACTCCCAGCATCAAATGGACCAAGGCCTGCAGGGCTCCAGCTTACCCTGCGCCCATTGTTAACAGTTCTGTCTCCGCAAAACACTACGCATCCTCTACCAGCCTACAGTATCCATCAATAGGAAATACGAACTGTCATTTGCTGTCACCAGTGGTATGTCCTTCTGGTGAACTTCAAACTACTGGCCAACGAGAGTTCGGGGAAACCACGTTAGCATCAGTTGTTCCCCTGCACTGGCTTCAGCAAGGATAGAGTTACCAACCTACAACAGCAGAACCGCCAAACATTAACTTCCAGTGTCTGCGTAGCCTGACACACCTGAACTTGTGCACCCACCCAAACCCTTAATTCCACCTGAAAAACCTGGGCGCGTATGCTTAAGCAACCGCATATGAACACACACACAAGCATGCACGTACACGCGCACACACCGCACACTTGCTAGCGCACCCGCAAATCCATGACAATCGTATGCGCATATGCACGCGATTATATATATATATATATATATATATATATATATATATATATATATACAAGAATAAGGGCAGGGAATCGTCAATTAATAATAGAATTAACAATTAACAATTGAAAAAACCTTTATCGGTAAAACCATTTATGTGTGCCATAAATATCGCCATCCTTTTAGAGAAAAATTTGTAGTTTAGAATCAGTAGTTCTTTGACTGCTATTTCTAAATTTTCAGTATGTTGGAGAAGCAACTCAATGCTAATCCCTGTATATTTATGATTATATATATATATATATATATATATATATATATATATATATATGTATATATATATATATATATATATGCGTGTGTATATGTGTGTGTGTATGTGTTCGTATCTATATATGCATAGATATATGCATACACACATATATACATAATATATATATATATATATATATATATATATATATATATATATATATATACACGCACACACTAGATAGATAGATAGATAGATAAACAGACAGACAGATATGCAATACACCCATGTTATCTAAACATATATTCCTCACAATACAAATGAGTACACCAGTTTTCATCCAGTCACCTTGCTATTTCTTATTTGCACTAAGTCTTTACTGAGTAACTTCATTGGTTCTCGAATTCTGTTTGGATAGACATAGCTTCTTTTTGTTTTCTTTATTAATTTTTGTTCCCTTTCATGACTGCATATCTTTATAACAATGAAGGACTTTATACATAATTTTCTTTTTCCCAGTATGTTTCTCAATGCAGGATTTTCTTTCTGCAGAAATTTGCATTGTCGATATAGAATTTGTTGTGTGTCTTTTCATTTTTTATATGCTTTTATTCGTGTAGATTCATTTACATTTCACCCCATGTACAGCGTACGTGGAGTACACACAGTACATAGATCACATAGTTCACATCTTACTCACAATCGTATAAGATGATAATAGATTAAACGATATATTTATATGTCATATATGTATATGTATATTATGTATATGTGTGCGTGTGTGTTTGTCTAAGTGTGTAAATATGTACATACACATACTCACAAGCATGTATATATGCATATATAAGTTTTACATTTACTTAATAATCCACCTATATACTAATGTTTTGAATTCCTTTCCTTGTTTATATCACCAAACATGTATGTGTGTGAATATATATATAATATTATATCATATTATCAATAATAAATCTCTAAACGAGGTATAAACAGTAGCTGCACGCCATCCTGAAGTATATTTGCCACTTAAATGTGGCTAACCCTTAGGGGTGGATGCTACTGTAGCATGTAGCCCTAGATCACAGGAAATGGCAATGGACATTTTAGGGAATTTCGGTTTTTGCTAGAGAATATGGCACTCACACATCCTTGAGCTTGCCACTCTTATTGGCACCAGACTTCTCGCTCTGGCTTGTCTCTGGATAATGTCAATATAGTGGAGAGTGTCTATGAGGTGTCGTGCAAGCCTAGTTGGACCTAAAACTCTGGACAGACATTGTTGACCTCTGCGCGATATGTGCTGCTTTTTTTCCCTGTATATATTTATTTTATTTTTATTAGAAAGACCTGCGGCGATGGGAGATCGGCCAAGTATGCGGACCTGACGGTTTGGAAGTATGTAGTCAGCGACCTGCACGTAGGCTGCCCATGCCAGATATGAAGTAATCTCCTTGTCGCCCAAGACAAGGATAGGTTTCGATAATGCATGGGTGTCTGAGCAGCTCCATTTGCAGGGGGGACTGCGTGGAATTTAAGCAGTACATTGTGGGCATGGCACTTTACAATCAATAGTCACTGAACTTCAGCAACGTTTTCATCAAACGATTCTTTATTCTTTGTGTGTGGCAGTAGCATATCCCAGTGTTTCAGGTGCACTTTGAAGAACCTGGTCTCGAAAATCTTCCCATACCGTAGTATTTTCGATGCTGGACAAGCGAGTCTGAGGCGTTTCCCTCAACAAGGTATCATATATTTTGTGGTCATTCAGACGTTGAGGAATGCCCACTGGCCCTCTGCACTTTTTCACTCTAATCATCATCCGGAACTTTGCTCCCACCAGACTGTGGTCTGTCCAGCATTCCGATCCATAAAAGGACTTGACATTAGAAATGTCATAAATGGTACGCTTGCGGATAATGACATAATCCAGCAAGTGCCTAACTTTAGATCTTGAAGGTATCCGTTGTTGCGTGATCACTTTCGTGCATAAAATCAGTGCTTGCGATGTAATGTCCATGTTAAATGCTAAGCTCCAGCGGCATGAGATCATTGCTATTCATTTTCCCTACACTAAAACGTCTTAGAAAATTCCATGTTTGCATTGAAATCCCCCAGTAGAAATATTTAACAGAATTGGGGATTTCCCTAAGTATGGCTCTCAGCTGGGTATAAAAGATTGTTTTATCCTCATCACAACTAGTCAAGGTAGGTGCATAGGCACATATTAGAGTAGCAAACTGCCCACATTTCATGTGCAATCGTAGAGCCATTAGACGTTTATTTATAGGAACAGGAAGCTCCTCCAACTTCTTAAGGATATCAGATAGAACTGCAAATCCAACATCAGCCTCTCTACGCTCCTCCTTCAGCCTCCCCTTCCAAAAAGGTGTATCCACCTCCTACTTTCTCAAACTCACCATTACCTTCTATACGAGTCTCTGAAAGTGTAGCTACATCAATGTTATAGCGGTTCAGCTCGCGAGCAACAAGTGCAGTGCGTCTTTCAGGCCTGAAATGGTTCGAGTTCCATCCAGATTTTGTAAAACAAACTCTCATTGTTTTTCGAGCGCAGGGTGGACATCTGTCAGTCACGCTAAACAGACCAGATATAGAAAGACAGGCAATTTTTGGTTCACCTTTTCTAGAAAACAGAACAATGAAAACGTAAATATGGTATTACCATAGTATGGAACTGGAAAAGGTTTTATCAAAATCGATTCACAGAAAAACAAGAAATCATAAATTTCACTCCTAAGCTATTAGCGTAGTTCTGCGTGTATATGTATGCATGTTGATAGATAGATATACATATATATATATATATATAAGAGATTGAACAGACAGAGCACAAGCAGAAAAGTTTGACGAAAGCAAAGCAAACGAGAAACTAGACGAAAAGTTAACGGACGGGGAATATAGACAAAGGCATGATACACGGAATATTCCCAGCTGAGTTTTCCCCATCAGTCAATGAACCAAAATATCGTCGTGGTTTTGCACCATTATAATTGAGACAACTCAATCTTGTATGTGCCGTTATTAAACTACTGGGGAAAAGCTAGTGAATGTATTCTAAAGACAGAAATAAACAAGTCTATATATAAATACAACAGACCGAAGAATTATGCATATATAACAATGTGAAGCCTTATGGCTAGATACAACGAAAGTAAGAAATAATAATAATTATATAAATACCACATACATATATATATATATGTGTGTGTGTGCGTATATATATATATATACATACGACAAAATAGAGTGAAAAAACTATAGAAGGCTTGTCTTATATGGTTAAAGAATATATTTAAATCGTTATGTTACAAAAATATTATGAAATTTTGCGTATAGTAACATTGTTTTTGGAGAAATAACCGGTTTCGTATTTTCTTTTCAAAGTTCTCAAATTTCTTTATCTATATTGTCATGTTTTCGCTATGTTGTGAAATTTGTAGTTCCAGAGAGGGGAAGGCAAACAGAGATTTTACGGTCAAAGGGAGATAATCAAACATTTTGGGAATGACTAGGTTTTATTAATTTAACATGATTTGGTTTAGAAGGAATAGAATGTTACAAGTGGCTAGGTTTTCGCTATATATTTTTTTTCAATGAGGTGAGTTTCCTTATTTAAAAATGCTATAAATGGTTAAATTTTGGCTTATATTTTTCGATGAAATAGGTTTCCTTATTTAATCTAAGTTGTGTTGGTGTTCCAGTGGCACATTGATAAAATGGAAGATTATTAATTGTGCTTTGCGCATTTCTCAATATATTCACTAAAGGGAGTCATTTTGTATTCCGGGAATGCAATCTGCTGTCGGTGCAGAGTGCATCTGCGTCTGAGCGTGGACCCTATGTGGTTTTGGTGGTAACCTGAACATCTTATAACATAAATCAGGTTTCCTGAAGCATAAGTAAAGTCAGATTTGATTGTCAGATTTGATTTTGAATGTTTGCCCCTCTTTGAAAAGGAATTCTGATCCTTCTAGAAGGTTTGGGCATGTTGCGCAGTTTGGTCGACCACATGTTTCCACTTTTGCGTCCGTTATTTTAGAAAATAATTTTGCCTTTCTGAGGATCTTTTGTAGTGATTTCGGTTGTTTGTGGCTTTTAATGATTTTTTTTTGTGTGTGTAAAATTTCCTTTAATTTTGGGTCCTTATGTAGCATTGGAAAATTTTGGGTGATGATGGTGAAGGCTTCTTTGTTTCTGGGGTTGTATGTGGATATGCACGGCAGTATTTTCGGGGAAGGTGTGTTGCTGTGTTGAACTTTTCTTAAAGTTTCTATGTCGATTTGCGTTGCACGTCTGATTCCATCCTCTATGAGTTGAACTGGGTAGTGTCTGTCAATTAGGGTGTTTTTGAGTTCTTGCAGTCTAAACTTTCTGGTATTTTTTTCTGACACTATTGTGCATATCCTTCTTGCAAAGCTGAAGGTTATGTTTTAAATATATTCTTTAACCGTATAGCACAAGCCTTCTGTAGTTTTTTCACTCTATTTTGGCTTTTATACAACCAACCACGTCCTTTCACGTACCAACTCTCTCACCTATGTATGTATGTATATCTATCTATCTATCTATCTATCTATCTATCGACGAAATGGCTTTGAGAAGACTAACTGAATTGTTGATCGACCGAATGATTAGTAAGACATTTTATTAGTTGCTTGGTTAAATAGTTAAGCAACTGACAAATAAATAATAGTAAAAGAAGTATATAAGAATCTGTGTGTGTCTATTATTGGCATAATGAACCCTTCCCAAGATATAAAAAAAAAATATGATTCAATACAAGTAATCACGAGTATCTTGTAAACCAAATGCAAACAGAGAGTCTTCCTTCATAACAATATTTTCCGTTTAAGTCTCATGTACCTGCTTGATTAAGCATTTTCAATAAACAAACACAAAATCTTTGTATGCATAAAAATCATTTAACTAGACGACCTTCACTTGCAGATATTCAGATTTCTTGTTATAGAATCCTTGAAAGCCAATACAGTAAAAATATTATTCGGGAGAATAATCCACCGTCACTCTGCACTTAATCTTTGCATTTATCGCTTGCACTAAGACACCGTTTGGTTTAGAGTCTAATGCGGCTTTACAGAAAAACTTGTCGTACTAAAGTCTTTAACAAATTCTTCGTTTTCAGTCGTATCCAGTCTTTGCCTTTCTGATTTGTTTTTTCTTTCTCAGCATTATTGGAATTTATGGAATTTCTTTCCAATCAGTTTCTTTTCCAGTCGACTGATTTCCTTATTTTGGAAAGTAGGTTATTCAACCACAAATATATATATTTTTTTCTATTTTATTTTTATAACATTATTTGATTTATTCTGTTTTTTTTATCGTTGTTTATGTTTTCTTTAATTTTTGGGCAATATTATAACATACATTTTTCTGTTCAATGTGTAGAGTGCATATAGATAATACACAACACCAGATTTTTTCCTGCCATAACTGAATGGACTATATTTATACTGTATATATATATATGTGTGTGTGTGCGTATCTGTATGTGTGTGCATGTGTATATATGTGTATGTGTGCATCAATAGATAGATACGAGTGTGTATGTAGTATCTATATTATGTATATGTGTGTGCATATATTGGATCATCCCATAAATAATGCGTTTTTTTTTCAATACTTATTTTATTTTTCAAAATTAAGACAAACAAAGTTCTTTGTTAATCTGAAATATAGTCTCCTTCATTTTCTACAATGCTCTTCCATCTAACTGGTAGACTTACGAGGTCCCTCTTCCAACATTCACTTGTCCGTGAGGAAAACTACTCCTCCACTACTGTTCTGATCTCGTCTGCAGAATTCCTACTTTATCCGTCCAAATGATTTTGAAGACTACAGAATTAATGTTAATCAATGGAGCAATGTCCGGCGAATGTGGAGACCGTGGGTGTCGTTTCGCATTCAAACTGCTCCAGCCTTGTCGAGCCCTATAAATCTTCAAGGACTAGGTTCGTCTTCTAGGCTGTAGTTTCTTGTCCGATACCCATATACTGCATCGATTTTTCTCGCGCGTTCCGTTTCAGTTTCACGTTGGCAATCCATATAATTAATATTTTGGATGGAAACTAACAGATGCTGCGTTTCACTCAATTTATATGTTGATATTTCATGAGGTGAAGAACGTAAAATGTTTCTATCTGCTCATCACACACTAAAGCAAACGATCTAGAATGCATTTTATTCTAAGCTTCCCTTCGCTATTAAATACGTACAGTATAATTAGTGGACATTCTGGCGGTTATTCACCCTAGACCCAATGATTTGCTGTTGGTTCTGTCCTTAGCGACAATGACTGTCTGTATGCGCATTGTGCTTTTGTGCTTCTGTGTGCTCCCCACCTCTAGCATTGTGTATAAACCTCCCACTCATATGTTTCCCTACTCCTCTTAATTTAGATGAAACCATTAACTTGTGAATTTGATCTCATATACATCAAACCAATGTTAGTTTATGGTTATAATAAATCCATCATATGTATATATGTATGTATATGTGTATATGTACACACACATATTCATATACATGTGTTTGCACCTATATGTAACTCTCTCTCTCTCTCTCTCTCTCTCTCTCTCTTTATATATATATATATATATATATATATATATATATATATATATATATGTATATATATGCATATAAATGTTTATATATATATATACACACACATTCCTATATTCATACCTATATATATATATGTGTGTAACTATGCGTTTATATATATATATATATATATATATATATATATATATATATATATATATATATGCATACATATTTACATATGCATAGGTATATACTTACACATTCAAACACTCATACACTCACACACAGTTACATAGGAAATTTGTGTTTTTGTGTGTGCGTGTATATATGTATGTATTCTAATGCGTATAGTCTAGAGCGTAGAATCTGTGTACGTTTCTGTGCTGTTTTTGGTTGTCTGCAAGTATATTTCCGTGTATTTCAAACGACAGACGGCGATAATACGTGCTAGAGCAATAGTTCACTCTCTAAGTGGCATTTATAACCGGAAATGGGTTGGTATTAAGCAACGGATATTTCAGCTGCCGTGTGCTATATTTAATCGAATCCAAACCATGAGAACGACAAATAAATATACAAAATGATAAATAACTAAATAAATTATAAAACATACACGTATAATATTATTGAAAGAAAACCATGAAAAATGAAAGTAATGTGATAGTTTGGGGTCATTCTACAATATTTTTGGTCATTGTAGTTGAAAATAATTTTCTCGCGAATTCTGGTAATTAGTTTTGCGATTTCGTCTTCGTCTCACCTTAGATTTAGATTTCCTCATTTCTTTTTATTTTTTGGCATTTTTCGTTTTGTCTGTTACACACAAACACACACACACACAGACATACGTACCCCCACACACACGCACACACAAAGACAATCACATACACATACATATGTATATATATGGTCGCAGACATCTGAACAATAGACATCCATTTCATATACAAGTATATATATATATATATATATATATATATATATATATATATATATACAGAGGGAGACAAAGAATCGGATAGAATGACGGAGCGAGAGATACATACACACATTTCAAAAGTAGATAGTCATTCCTTACGTGTATACTACATTTATATATATATATATATATATATATATATATATATATATATATATATATATATATATATATATATATATATATATATGTATATATATATATATGTATATATATATATATATATATATATATATATATATATATATATATATATATGTGTATATATATATATATATATATATATATATATATATATATATATATATATATATATAGAGAGAGAGAGAGAGAGAGAGAGAGAGAGAGAGAGAGAGAGAGAGAGAGAGACAGACAGACAGACAGACAGACAGAGAGAGAGAGGGAGAGAGAGAGAGAGAGAGAGAGAGAGAGAGAGAGAGAGATACAGATATGCATATTCATATATACATGTATATATAATCTGAGGTGTCTATTTACTTCTGCTAAATGCTAACGTTCTTTTTCTTTCCGCTGTGTACTTATTCCATATGAAGATGTTGGAGGCGGAGATGATTATAGGATGCCTTCTTCGTGTTAAATTGCCCTTCGAGAGATTGTTAAATTGCAACGTATATTCTACTCAGATAGTCATCAGCATGAAAATTATATTTATAAAATTATCAGGAGACCGGTCCGCTTGGCAAAGTCTACTGAGCGACGGTTGTCGATCGTGAGACCTATATAATTATAAGAGACGAGTGATGGCAGTAACTACGCAACGTTAATATTCGTGTGAATGTCTTGGACACGTTGTGTATATTTAGAACTGGTAATCACATAGTGTGGAGGCTCAAGCCTGGCTTAAAATCTTTGGGTAGCTGGTAGTTGGTGCCGAGATTCTTACAAACGGTGTCTATTTCGATAAGCGTAAAAGCTAGAAAACTTGGTCTTGAAAAGATAGACAGCCAGCTGTTGACTAGAAATGAATTATAGCATGAAAAGAGACACTGCGTGTCTGGAGATGTTAAGTGGATAAATATTTACTGTGTGTACAAGATTAGCGGATAAAATGATGCAAGTCTGAAGATGTGAAACGGTTATTTTAGGTTGTCTGATAAATTTGTTCGTCGTCTATTTTCCTCTTTTGTTTTCTACCTAGCTTAGCAACCACATGGTTCCGGGTTCAGTCCCACTGCGTGGCATCTTGGGTAAGTGTCTTCTACTATAGCCTCGGGCCGACAAAAGCCTTGTGAGTGGATTTGGTAGACAGAAACTGAAAGAAGCTCCTCGTATATATATATATATATATATATATATATATATATATATATATATATATATATATATATATATATGTATATGTTTGTGTGTGTATGTGTTTGTGTGTCTGTGTTTGTCCCCCCCCCCCAACATCGCTTGACAAGCGATGCTGGTGTGTTTACGTCCCCGTTACTTAGCGGTTCTGCAAAAGAGACCGATACAACAAGTCCTAGGGTCGACTTGCTCGACTAAAGGCGGTGATCCAGCTTGGCCACAGTCAAAAGACTGAAACAAGTAAAAGAGTAAAAGAGAAGCACTTCATCATCATATGTCTGAAAAGAGATAAATTTTATTGAAATGAAAAAAAAAACAAAAAAAAAACGATAAACGAAATTTCTAGTGGAGAAATGGTGGAAGACAACCACAAAACACTACGTAAAAAATATTTTTCGTGTTAATTCAGATATCATTAAAAATGATTAACTCATAATCATTTTCAATATTAATCATTAACTAAGACGTTGGCAGAATCATTAGCACTTCAGGCAAAACGATTAACGGCATTTCATCCGTCTACATGGTATCAGTTAAAATTCTGCCGCGGTCGGTTTTGCTTTTCATCCTTTCGCAGTACCTGTTGAACACCACCACCCCATCGAAATTACTGGCTTTCCGTCAAAATTTGAAACTAATGTTAATCATTAACATAAATGAGAAAAAAATAATGCAAAAACACAAAAAAAAAAAACAAGCTAATTCATCTGACAACTGAATATAAATAGACGTGTTTATGGCGTTGGATTACAAATCGTAAGATCCACGAGGAAGTTACTTGCAAAACGGGACGCGTATTACGATCGAACCAGGAATCATGTGATTGCATCACGGATATCTTAACGGCACTCGCGTATCTCCTGAAAACTTTCAAATAATTGAAATACTTTGCGTTGTGGTTGCGGTTGGGGTTGGTGTATACACATACTTAGTTCACTTGCAACTTTCGAGCACTCTTCGTTGTTTACATCATATGCTAACTTTACACATAAAATATAATGGTAAAATGAGAAAAAAAAAGGTACAAACAAAAACAGTACAACAACAAATTAACAACAACAAGTTAACAAGACAGGATAATTTCATAATAATAAATTGCTGTATTTCTAAAAACGTTCTGTCGAGTTCGTTATTGCATGC
>NC_142948.1:27960468-27962968 GCF_046866305.1 Octopus bimaculoides | reverse complement strand
TATGACAGTAATAAACACACGCACTGATACTATTACACTTAATTTTTTTTTCTGTTTTTCATCTGCTTAATTGGTCAGTTGGGTAACCACTAAAACAATTAACTAGTTGCTTCATTGATTAACTATTCGGTCTATCAGTTAGCATGGTTTACCAGTATCCTTCCGTCACCATTTATAACCTCATCAATGATCTGCCCTCTCTTCTCCATGTGTGACCATTCGTCGGCATTTGCAATCTCATCAATGGAATGCCATTCCTAATCCAGGTTTGACGAATAGACTCTTTAAGTAACACGAGGATCTACGACAACCTGTTACTGAATAAATCCAAAGACACACATGCACACAAACACACACACACACACACACACACACATACGCACACACTCATGCACACATACACACACTTGTATATATTCGAGGCAGAGGAGGAGAAGAGTTGGAGAGTTCTGTCAGCTTGAAACTCCTGTTAATTTCGTAGGATCTCAATGCTTCGAGCTGACAAGAACGTTACCACGTCGGGCGAAATGCGTAGCGCTATTTCGCCTATCTTTATGTTCTGAGTTCTAATTCCGCCGAGGTCGACTTTTACCATTCATCCTTTTGGGGTCGATAAATTAAGTACCAGTTGCGCACTGGGGCCACTCTTTATCGACTGGCCCCTTCCCCCAAACCATCGGGCCTTGTGCCTAGAGTAGAAAATAATTTGTTCGGATCTCGAAGTTTCAGAAGGCAGAAGAGACTGAAACATCCAAATGAATTCAAAAAAAGTATGATTTATAGAGACAGCTGCATTTTTATTTTCTAGCACATGTAAACCACGATATCTAGGATTTTGTTTTGGTACTTCATTACAATCGCTACTGACTTTCGGTGGCCTCATATTTATTGGAGTCGAGCGATATACATAGGTGATGCATGAATCATTATGAATTATAAAATCGTACATTACTCAAAACACAAATATGAGTTCTGGAAGTGAGATATCTAGCCAGGCTGAGAGACAAAAAAACAGCTGACCTATTTATTTAACTATAACTGTATATTTTGCCATAAATTCAGAGACTCCATTAAGAGAAAATCTTAATGCAGTTCTTAGTATGTAGCAGTGTGTGTTCTGTATCAATGTAGTCGTTGCCCATTAACAAAAAAATTACTTTAAAAAAAAAAATCTAAAGTGTATTAATAACAACAACAACAACAACGATAATAATAATAATAATAATAATAATAATAATAATAATAATAATAATAATAATAATAATAATAATATGATAATACAGACCAATACCTAACAAAAACACCTGGACTTACAAGTATATATAACATACAGACAATTGCACTAATGGGCACTGCACACATCCTACGCAAAGCACTTTCGATACAGTAACCATAAGAGCATCACAGCAAACCACAGCACATACCCAAGGCGCACAGAGCTGCGCCCGGTAGTGAAGTGAAAGCACGCTATAAAAATAAAACTACTGAATAATAATAATAATAATAATAATAATAATAATAATAATAATAATAATAATAATAATAATAATAATAATAATAATAACACTAGCAATAACGATTCTAATAACTAATTGTAATAATAATATCTTACAACAACTGTAATAGTCAGAATCATGAAGATGAAGATGATGATGATGGTGATGGTCATGATGATGAGGAAGCGATCGTTGATGATGATGATGACGAATCAAATATGATTCCCGTTTGTTTGGTTTTATTTGTAAAATAATAATATTACTTGATATAAAAAATGAATTTTAAATATATACATAATATATTTAAAAAAAAACACGTGATATATCGACCAAAAAACAAAGATTAAAAACAGAAAACAAATAACAAAAACAAATTCGCAATCATTTATCCATCGACAAACGCATAAACCTACAAAATGGAGTTCGGTGGTGAGGGTCGTGACAGGAAGTGCATATTTTAAATCTATTTCTTTACATTTTCTTTTCTTTTTTTGTGTTTTAATATTTTAAAATAGAATTTAAGAATTTTGTTGCTTCAAAATATTGTTGCCATTAAAATATAACTCGAAAACTGTAACGATCTCTAACTAATACAAGAACAAAACAAAAATCCCCTTGTTGTTGTAGCATCTAATGTTGTTGTTGTTGTTGTTGTTGTTGTTCTATATGTTCTTATTATTATTGGTGTATGACTACTAGTGTTGTTATATTTTCATTGTTATATATTGCTGTTGTTTGTATAATAATAATAATAATAATAATAATAATGATAGTAATAATAATAATAAAAATAATGATAATAATAATGATAATGTTAATGATATTAATAATAATAATAATATTAATAATAATAATAATAATAATAATAATTATTATTATTATTATTATTATTATTATTAATATTATTATTATCATCATCAGCAGCAGCAGCAACAGTAGCAGTAGTAGTATTAGTAGTAGTAGTAGTAGTAGTAGTAGTAGTAGTAGTAGTAGTAGTATTAGTA
>NC_142948.1:27952968-27955468 GCF_046866305.1 Octopus bimaculoides | reverse complement strand
TGGTACTGAAATAATTGTAGATCTATATATAAGACATATAAGAAATTTACATTCGTAAAAGTACATGTAACTCCAGCACTTAAATATAAGCACACTTGCTATAGCATTTTGCGCTTCCATATATATATTTATACACATATTTATACGCATAGAAAGTATTTACAAAGAAGTATTTACATTCATCAAGATGTCTATATCCTTATCTCTATCCATCTATCTATCTATCTATCTATCTATCTATCTATCTATCTATCTATCTATCTATCTATCTATCTATCTATCTATCTATTTATCTATCCATCTATCTATCTAGCTAGCTAGCTAGCTAGCTATCGATCTAAGATAGTTTAAGCTAGTTTAAGCGGCCATCAAGTAAAATTTGTTCCTTACTACTGGTGCTCCTCTCCTTCGAGGAATTTAGAAAGCATAATCTTCTCGCCCTTGAAATCAGGAAAGCTTCCAACTGTGCCAGACACTTAAATACGTATCCTCTAAGTCTCACATACACAACTTTTGGTTGCAGAGGAGATATGAGAGAACGTGGGGAGTACATACCTTGTGAGGATTGGGAAGCTGTGAGATGCTGGTAAATTGTGGATGAGAGGTATGTGCAATAGCAATCAATCATGAAAAGGATTAATCTAGTCGAAAAGGTGGTATTAGTGGCGGGAGTAAGTTGCTAGAAAAACCTAGGTTAATTGTAAGTAAGGATAATCATACAAGATTACATAGACCTAATAAAAAGAGCAAATGACGAGTTAATCTGTGTTTACAAGAAAGTATTACATCCGAGGCCCGAGAAGCTTATAACACTTTACTTCTGCACTTTTAAATTTCTCGTTTGTACTTCGTGTAAATTTGATCTGTTAGTATATATATCTATATATTTATACTTAAACATTCATCATTATAAAATCTTCAGTTTGTGCCTTCACACTTGCATGTATACTTTCTGCATGCTGTCTGTCTTGCATGCATACATATATGCATATTTTGTATATCGAACCGAGCCTGTTGTATTGGATTTGTTTATCCGATTAATTACCTCTGTGTGTGTGTGCGTGTGCATGTGTGTGAGTGCGTGTGTGTGTGTGTGTTGTTCATGTGTACAAAGACAAGAGACAGAAACAAAGGATGGGACAAAAGACAAGATAAATTAGTTTGACGCTCAAGAAAAAATGGAAATGTCTTTGACTTTTGGAGCCTAAGCTCTTCAACAAAAAAGAATGAGGAAAGAAAATGGAGTCAGAAAAATAAAAGGACAGAGAAAAGAAAAACGTGTCTGGATTAACGATTCCACAATCCATATATGTATATCCTATCCGCAATCCAGTATATTGCAATATCTTAGGGGAAGCACACATGAATTTAGCCAATGAATTTGGCTAATTCTGTCGTCTATGTCTATGTGCATTGAGTTCTCTTTCATCTAACGCAGGGTAACATGTGCTGAGGAATAGACTTTATATAATATGTATAAAGATATATGAAACACACAGACACATGTGTCTTCATGTATATGTCTTCATGTATATCATGTAGGCGCCCATGTGTATGGCACTATATATCTAAAGATATATATGTGCGTGTGTTTATATTTATGTGTGTAGATTTATGTCAAGTAAGTTCATAATCCAGCAGCATTTCAATTCGTTCTTTTCATATATATCTGAAATAACACATCCATTCTTATATTTTTCTGTCAATATATGAATTTATTTGTCTCTTTATTTTCATATATCTATCTATCAATCTATCCTTTCATTTATCTATTATCCATACACACACACACACACACACACACACACACACACACATACATATATATATATATATATATATATATATATATATATATATATATATATATATATATATATTTGTCTACCTATCTATTTGTCTGTTTGTCTATTTACCTTATTGCATATTTATCAACTTATCTATCTACCTATCTATCTAGTTCACTATCTTCTACACAGCCTATGTATCTGCCATCATAACTTCCATTCCCTTTCTTTCTTTCTTTCTTTCTTTCTAACTTCCTTTCTTTGAAGGGGTCCGTTAGCAACCTCATTTCCAAACATCAATGAAACGATATCGTTTGATATCATTGCGTGTTAATGAAATCATGTAACATGGCGGCTCTGTGGTGTGATAGGATATCAGATAAAATCCAATATAGCAAAATGTTATCATATAATGTAATAAATGACTACGTTATATCTCTGTGACTATAAAATAAACCAAGCCAGTCCAACATTAGCACATAAAGATCTAATATCACATAGCAAACATTTAAAGGATATTTCTTACAGATAACGTTAGATACTGCTCCACTCTCCTAGCACGAGACTCAAACAACTGCGTTGGAGTTGATATCGAAACTTGATTATTTCTGTTACCAATCAGAGTACCATAGATAGTCACGTGTTGCAGGATTTCTACTTGCAACTCAAATGAAAATAAAAATAAAAATTTTAGGGAATTTTTACCCTATAAA
>NC_142948.1:27945468-27947968 GCF_046866305.1 Octopus bimaculoides | reverse complement strand
ATACATGCAAAATATTAAAAGTCGTTCTGGGAAGGAAAGAAAGGATGTTTTACGTTTCGAGCAAAACTCTTCTTGAGAAGTGGTGACAAAGGAAAGTCCAAGAGAAAAGGAAGACAGAGGGATAAATCGCCAGCACTCCACATGTAGTTACGTTTTACACACACACACACACACACACACACACACACACACACACACACACATATATATACATATATATATATATATATATATATATATATGTATATATATATTAGAAGGTTTGGAGGTGATGTACAGGTATTATGTATTAGAAAAAATATTCAGGTCTTCAACGATCTGGCTGGTTGTACGTTTACAGATTTTTATTAATATGTCACATGTTTTTATAAATCATGTATTAGCGCTTACATCTACTCTAATAGGTTCTTCATATTTGACGAATCTGAAGAAGTGGCTTGCATAGGTCCCAGTAGAAGAATCTGAACAAGTTGTTTGGATAGGTCCCAGTACTCATGTTGTGCTTATTTTATCGACTCCGAAAGGATGAAAGAGAAAATTTACCTCGGCGGAGTACGAATTCAGAACATAAAGTTGGATGAAATATCTCTAAGTATATTTCCCAGATTTCTAACATTCTGCCAGCTTGCAGCCCTAAATCAAACGTAGTATTGACTACAAATGTGTCACAAGGCCTGTCAGTTCATAGTATGGTGTAAGTTAATTACATCGACCCCCGTGTTCAACTGGTACTCATGTTATCGACTCCGAGACATTGAAAGGTAAAGTCGACTTCGGCAGGATTTGAACACAGAACATAAGAAACGGGTGAAATGCCGCTAACCCGGCGTGTTAACGATTCTGCCGGCAACCGCCTCAAAAATCAAACAGAATATTGCCAAGAAAATTGGCAATTGTGGTATAAAAATGATGTAGACATCTGCGACTCTAGAATTTTATGACTCGTCTGATAACAGTGTGGTATTTTATTGTCCTTCAGAGAAAAGATATCAAAGATTTTACAAATGACGACAACATCACGATCATCGGATAATATCGACAAACAGAAGTTTGTAAGTATATAAAAGCATACATTTATACAAGCGATGTAGGTATTTATGATGAGAACACAAGGTTTGAAAATCCAACATGGCTGTTCGTTATGCTTTCCATGTGCGGAGAGATAGTTAAATTTGTCCTGATTATATATCTACCATAGAGGTTACACATATTATATTACACATTGGTACTGTGTAGATTAAAACACCTGTTGGCAGGCCTCTGATATTAAATGAATTGTTAAACTGTTACTGTAAGGCAAATTAGTAGTCGTTCCACTTCACTGCAGCAACTGCATTTGCCCATTTGTTCGCCATGTTTTCATTCTACGGAGAAGTAGCTAAATTAGCCAAGGCTGTATGTCTACTACGCATGTTAATGATATGTACATGCATACATATATATATATATATGTATATATATATATATATATATATAGAGAGAGAGAGAGAGAGAGAGAGAGGTACGTATATATGTGTGTGTGCTTACATATATATTTACAAATATATATATGTATGTCTGTATGTGTGCGTGAGTGTGTGAGAGTGTGTGTATATATATGTTTAGATATATATAAATATATGGACATATATATACATATCTATATATATATATATATATATATATATATATATATATATATATATATATATATATATATATATATATATATATATATATATATATATATATATATATATATATATACAAACCCACATACGCACATACATAAATATGTACAGCCTCAAACAGACATACATATTGTACATGCCAATCGTATATATGTCTGCATATACTTGAATAGATATTACTCTCGTACAGAGATTACAGATACATGAATACATGCATATATGACTGCATAGATTGACATATATACGATTACACATACGTATATATATATATATATATATATATATATATATTTATCCACACACTTACAGACATGTACATACACACAAGCATACTTACATAATTGCATATATATACTCACTTACATACATATACTCAGATATATATATATATATATATATATATATATATATATATATATATATATATACATATTCATTCATATATACACGCAAATATAAACACTATGCACATAAACATACATACATATATAATACATATTATAATAAAGGAAACCTTTTCTTGTTTTCACTATGAGACGTATATATCGTAATTTTATGTATTTTCTGAAATCGTCTGCCATTTCTTTGATAACAAAAGCATTAATTTTGCGACAGGAAATACACAATATCTTCACAATATGACTATGATATCCTTTTGTTCATTATCGTTTCTTTTGAAGATATTAAATATCTCAACATCTTAAGAATAACAGAATAATCTAGCTTATATTTTATTCAATGTCTACGCACATACACTCACAGACATTCATACATATACATATATACACATGCACATATATGCATGAATAAGCATACAGTCATGCACATAT
>NC_142948.1:27877968-27942968 GCF_046866305.1 Octopus bimaculoides | reverse complement strand
CAGTCATTTCCACTCTACCGCTTCGACGTGCTTTTGTTAGCTTGATATATACATGCAGATACTATAAAATATGTTTGTTGGTATGCAAATGCGTCTCTCATGTATTACGTTTACATTATTTAAGCTGCTCAAACACAAATTCGAATATGCGGTTTTCATTTTGCAGCGCATTTCCACATCAGCAATTTGCTTTTACGCTATGTGTATACATATCTCTAGATGGCTGATACAGTTCCTTTCGTTGATGGATATGTTCTTGGCAATGAAGGGGGGAAAAAATGACCGCGAAGTAGCGATATCTTTAATTCTCTCTCACTTCAAGTGTGATTTTGTTTCGCCTAGCCTTCAGGTATGCTGCTCTGGTCGATCATGTGGTCGACCAGATTATCGAATATTGTTGTACATCGCTATTCACAGTGCTCTTTGCATCATTTTTATTTATCGAATGAGGCACCTGGTTGGCAAGGGGAGCAAGCGAATATTCCCCCTCATCGGAATGCTACTTCGTAGAAGGGCTAACAATTTACAGCAGAGCGGACTAGAGTAACAGGAAATGAAATGCTTTTTTTTTCTCTAGAACCAACTCAAATCCGGTCTGGAAATTGAACCCAAAATCTCACGACCGTGTGTATGCATTAATGTAGGTAGTAGTGTTTAATTAAGTGAATAAATAGGTTTCGTGTCATAAATATATTCTCGTCCTATGAGTGACACCAGAGTAGATAATGTGTTTAGATATACATAACATGCATATATAAAAGAATGGTTATATTTGCAATATAACAGAATGTGTGTATAACTGAGTTACGTGTCTATAACTGAGGAATACGAATACAGAAGGTCGAAGGAGAAAATGAACGGTTAGCACCAAGAAGAAAAGAGAGAGAATTGAGTGCGTAGCTTAGCTCAATAGAGAAGAAGTCTGTCTGGGCATCGAACGTGTTTTATTAAGTAAAAAAAAAATTTAAAAAAACAAACATAGAAGAACTCTGGTGACAATAGAGAAACAAAAGAGAAGTAAATGAAAATGCAGTAATATTTTTTAATAAAAAAAGTTATTAGATTTGAATGTTCAATATTACATTTATAAATCCAATATTGAATTTGAAAATCCAATACTCCTGCTGAAATTGCTCATAATTTTCAGCGCGAAATGATGTTAGATATTATAAGTAGTAATTTGAAACAATGAAGTGTAACATATTCACAAGCATGATTCGAATCACATATTTTTGCTTACCATACAACTTCGATATTGATTTAACGTTGGTAATTTTAGTACTTAATTTATAATCTGATTCTTCGAATTATATCTCTTGATAAACTTTTAGATCTAGGAAATCCACCTTTGTGTTTTGGACAAAATTATACACGAGCGGTGCCCTTGGGATTTTGCACGTCTATTTAAAAATTTACACATTTTTTGGACGTTATAACCATATGGTATAGAGTCATCCTTTGAATAATGTTTATTTAGCGGTGAACATATATGAATAATGTATGCCCTTCTACACTGACAGTTATCTACAAAGTTCGTCCCTACATAAAGACGCCACCGCACTCGAGAAAATTATACGCACAACTATTCATAATTAAGCTTCTTTAAAATGTTGATAGAATAATCTATGTAAGTAAAAGCATAAAAGCAACGAGATATCAGAACGCCTGTTTAATGCATCACTGATATCGCATTTCTTTATTTTCTTCAGAAGCAACTCTTGGCAAATCAGAGAAAAAACATCGTGGCATTTCTTCCTGCTGTTTCTGGTTCAAATGCCGCCGACGTCCACTTTGTCTTCCATCATTTTGGGCTTCCATCAATGAAAGCGATTAGTCCTTCCGCTCAAATTCGTTCACCTTAACACAAAATTAAAAGAAGAATTATAGGTGTAGAATGTACTTGAAAAACAGCTTTATATGGAATGGAAGATGTAATATCTCTCTAATGTAATTCTGCTATCATTGAAAAAGAAAGAAATAAAATTTAATGCACTAAAATACATCTTTGTTTTCCTCTAAGTAAACATTACTCATGGTTAAACATAAATACGCGGTCGCTGTCTGTGACATACAGAGAGCCTATTCTATAACAAATAAAACACCACATCAGTGACGTATTTAACACGCATTCTATAAAAGATTTATTTATCAGACACTTGTCTGTACGAATAATATAAATAATATTAATAATGTATCTCTACTACATAATGTCTTCGAGTTGCCTGGAATTATTGCTTTTCATATTGTTTTAAAACTATCTGTTTTTCCCCTATTTATGATGATTATTCCTGAACTTCAATTCAATTACTATCATTGTTATACATTAAATAAAATTAAGATTAATATTTCAGAAAGCCATCCACAGTAGTCTATATTACAATGTTTATATCGAGTGCACAACGACGTCATAAATTTAGCTGCATTAAAACGATAAACGAAAGACCATCGATTCAACAATGACAATATAGATGAACAACAAATGGTTTTAGAGTACGATTTGTTCTTTCTTTCCTTCGAAATATTCCTAGTGCAATGTTTCAAAATGAAATAAATATCTTAGCTTCGATAACAACAAACTGCATTACGTTGGTTCTTCTTAAAAACAAATCATGATAAATCTTAGCTGAACGATTAATCGATATTATCAACTGCATGTATTTTATAACACTATAAATCTTCAGTGGTTCGTGAAGGCAATTCTGTTTAATAAACGGAATCTTCCCTGTCTGCGATGGCATAGATAATTCTCGGATAATGTGTCGAGAAAGATTTCTCATCTATCTTAATATTATGAATCGTACTGCACCGGTATATTTATAAGCCTTACTCGAAGAATTAGATAGATAGTTCAATAAGTGAAAATCTATCACAATATAAACACGAAATTGGTTTCAAGACGCATATATATATCGTATTGACAAATATAAGTGACTGCACATGCAATCATATACGATGCATACGTATATGCACACACACACACACAGACACACATATATATCAGATAAAAAAAAATCTCAGAAATAAGAGAATATTACGAAGCTTGATGTAGACAAGAAATAATGCATTAAGTCAAACATTCAAGACACTACGGTGAAAATATGTAACGTGAAAAGAAACTTCAGCAATCAATGAATACGTACAATAAAAGTAAATAGGCTGGAGAAAAGAAAGAAAAGACATCCTAAAGTTTCCACTTATCTTCTTTATCACATTGGAAGTAAAGAATCGAGAGAAGCAAATGAAAAGAAAAAAAGAGTGTTTGTGAATATTTTAGACGAGTGGATAGGTGGTAAGTCCAGTGTAAAATGGTAGTTGATTAGTAGGCTTGTAAGACTGATAGCAGAGATATATTAACCAGGGATCTATCTATCTATTTATCTATCTATCTATCTGTATCTATATCTATTTATCTATCTATCTAGCTATCTATCATCTATCTATCTACATATATATCTGTCTATATTTTTGTGTATGTGTTTACTTGTCTATCTATTTAGACACACACACAGATGCACACAAACTTACACGTACACACTCATAATGGTAACTCATTTTATTTCATAGTCTACGATGTTTTCACCGACAATTTACCAGAAGTTTATTACTGGAGTATTATTGTACAATACTCGAAGTAATACAGCGAATTTGTAATATCCCAGCAATAGTGAAAAATATCAACTCAGCTTCGTTACACACAAATTGATGAGTGATATATGTGGCCGAGTTTTATAAAGTAAACTCCAAATTTAAAAACCAGATATATTTAATACTTACATACATAAATACATAAATACATATGTACATACATATATGCTCACACACAAACGCACACGCACACACACGCACATACACACACAAATATCTATCTATATATATATATATAAATGAACATATATGTCTGTGTGTCTCTGTGTGAATCCCTAAAACTCCAGAACTACACAACCAATTTCATTCAAGTTTTACACATGCCTTACTTAGGGTCCCGGTTGTGTTTCAGTAAAAGAAAAATTTACTTCTTGCATAGTTAGAGCCCACAGCAACATAATATCTCCTCCACTATTTAAGTATTACGAGTCAAAAGTGAAACAAAGACACAAAAGTGAAGGAAAAATAACGACTTAATTTTTTTTATTAACCACACAGGGTCGAAACACAGAGGGAACAACACAAGGACTGAAAAAACACGAACGTGGACGAAAAATAAAAGCGAACGAAAAGAATGGTAATGATAAATTAAAAAGTGGAATGACATCTACTCGAACACCACACTCCAGTTAACCGTCATTGAACAGTTTTACAAAAAAAAAAAATTTACACGTGATATTCTATTTTTCTCTCTTTCTCCTTGTTGTGTGTTGCTTGTTTTATATACTTTGTGAACGACTGACATGCAAGAAGTGTGAGTTGGCCAGTGTCAATACAAACTTTTATATTCATTTCCTTTAAAACAATACATATTTACGGATTCATTACCACCGGATGATAATTATCGCAGAAGTTGCAAGGTAAGACATAAAATTATTTATCTCTCTGTAATAATTATTGTGGCATTTACCGTTCAATTTGCAGTTCCATATATGTGCTATTTCGTTCATTTGCTTATATTTCATAAATTTACACAGCATACAAAAATACGGACATAATATATATTAACAATTGCTTCCAAAAATAGAGATTAATGTATATTTTTTCTATGTTCATAATTTTTTGTTTACAATATTGAAAAAATGTCACCAGAAAAAAAAAAAAAAAGACGTACTCCCTCCAGAAACACATCTAAAGCTAGGACGATTACAGAAAACAAAGGCGAGTGTCTCGACAGAGAAAAGAGACGAGTCTTTTTCAAAATCAGCAGATGCATTCCGCAGCACGTCAGTCTTAAGAGAGAAGGGAGATGAGATTTTCCCAGTATCAGCTAAGGCATGCTGTAATACTTAATGCTGACTCATTAGAACAACGTCTAACACGCCAGATTAGACAGAGGTCCAATACAATAATCTCTCAGAAATAGATAACATACAAATTCGCTCTTTGCAACACCAGGAGCTGCTTTCAGATATGACCCATGCTATTCCTATAATTCTGTACAAAATGGTGTGCTACACTCAAAATGTCGTTTCTGCAAAGCTTTCAAATTTCCAAATGAATCAAATGGCATGTGCTGCTCGGGCGGTAAGGTAAGATTGCAACCCATTTCTAGAATGTACCCATTTACCTAGAATATCTCAATTACACCTACATTCATTTGACCGTCAACCATACGACGGGTCGTGTTAGACGTAGCGCTGACCGCCTCAAAGGAGGGTATTCCACTGAACTTTTTGGTGGGTTAGAGGGTACGATTTGCATGGGTTTGCATGAAAGTTCTTCCTTTTCTTAAGAAGGATCGCAACCTATGCATTGTTTCATTGTATAAAAGTCAGTTTATACGATTTTGCCCAGATATCACTTTTCCCTATGGTCTCCACTGCATTTTTTAAAATTTGTAACTTTTTCGAATTTTTCTTTTTTGTTTTTTTTGTATCCACATAGAAATATAGAGAGATTACGAATCTGAGAAACCTATTTCAGTATGCACACTGATATGTATCGACAAGAGGAAGGTTCAGCTATAGGTTCGCTATTATCACTGATAATACCCAATATATACATGGAGTATTTTTTATTCCATAACGTATTTGTATTAGCTTCTTGCAGGCAGAGCGTGGATTCGATCCTCCATTGCCAAATTTCACTTAACACTTCAACAGCGCTTTCCTCACGGTAAAACAATAGTTTTCCTGTATGTATGTATATATATATATATATATATATGTACACATCCTGGTGACATTTCATATCTTGAATTTGAGTGTAAACAATCTTCCATTTCTGCTACATTTATTTTTAACGAATCATCTTCAGAAAAATACAGCTGAAAATCCATTGAAGCATGTTTGTTATTCGTACGATTGTAAAATACCCTTTAAAAGCTCAATTTCCGTTAACATTTTCTCTAATTATTTTTTCTATTTAGTTTTAAATCTGCTTTGTAAAAAAAAATTATAAATAACGCTATGCGTAACTCCTGTATTTTTTATTTGTATTTGAATTACATTATTATGAGTTTATATATTTTTTTGATAAAGTTTCGCTTAGCTTTTTAATATTTCCTTTTCTTTTCGTTCTCTTTGTGCATGCTTAAGTGGTTGTATAACTTGGCGTTTTAAGTTTTGCTTCCTGTTATACGTTCCGTTCAATTGACTGCTTTTCATATGATGTATATGGCGTGTCCTGTTCTAAATAAAAATTGAATACAAAAGGATTACATTTGTATTTTGTATAAACATTATAAACGTAAAATACACGTTATTACTAAATGATAAAGAATCAGGCAAAAATGACAAATAAGAATTAACTAATACAAAAATCGGTATGACGAATGTACAAAGTTTTTGCAAATATTATCTTCGAATTCAGTGTCAAATTTTACGAAATTAAAAGCAATCTCGGATCAATATCGTAGATTATGGTTGATAAGTACTTGTATTGTGATCCCTAGAAAAAGTCCTGCACTGATTTAAACTCCTCCTTTACTAGGGTACATAAGCAATCGACTTCTTTTTCTCAACATCTCTCAACTCGGGGCTGCTTTTTTTATTTTTCTGGACAACTCCCTCAGCATGGTGGTTGAAGTGACCTCGTTTGTTATCAGGAGTAGAGTATATTTCAGGGAAAGAATTACTCCCCCAGTTCTTGTTTCATTCGGAGTTGTCGTCAAGGCTTATAACTATGCACTTCTTCCAGTCAGACGTGTTGACTTTACGGAAACAAATTTTACATGGTCCATAATTCTTCTGGCTTCGTTAACCTTTACGATATGGCAGTTTCTAGCAGACCCTTCCATTCTTGGCGTACCTCTCAGATTCAATGGAGTGCACAAGCCACTACAATGCAACAGAGATTGTCCTATTTGGACGAAGTATATAACACTTCGTCACAATTCGAAATCAAAACCACAAAGGTTCAATGAATACGTGCATCACTTCATGACCAGAATACATGTCCCGCTATTACCAAACTCGTCAAAGAGTAACGCAAGGACCTTTCAATAAAACAAAAATATGTCACGCCAAACTAATGGCATTTTAAAAGCAAAAAAAGCTAACAATTGTATTTAACAAATGCATAGACATAACATATATTCTAGAGATTTGTTAAAGAATTTTGTCTAGCACATCCTATATTGTCTGGCTAGTTTTCTTTTTTTTTTTTTTTTTTTTACCAAAGTTCGCTTACTGGAACTTTTGTCTATAATCAGTGTAGTATCTCTTCCAAACATACGTAAGATGATTATCATGGTATCGTATATAACAAGCTGAATCGGTGAAACATACGTAAATCAAGATATAGAGATATTTTTTATTCAATTTATGTTCCCAGTTAGTATTTTCTATTGTTGATATAAACTGATTTCCTTACAAAATTTATTAGGACTATGTTGCATCAAAAATAAAAAAAATAAAGAAGTATTTGAATTACACATATAATATATTTTCGTTATAGAATATACATTCCAGTCACTGACCTTACACATGGTACAGTGGATATTACATTTCTGAATATAATTCAGACGTACCATCACTGAGTTTTTCCTTATAAATACATGTTAGACAAAGATGGAATGGCATCTACTCGAACCCCACACTCCAGTTAACCGTCATTGAACGTTTATACAAAAAAACAAAAAAAATTGACATGTGTTATTTTATTTTGGTCTCTTTCTTCTCGTTGTGTGTTGCTTGTTTTATATACTTTGTGGACGACTGACATGCGTGAGGTGTGAGTTGGCCAGTGTCAATACAAAATTTTATATTCATTTACTTTAAAACAATACATATTTACGGATTCATTACCACCGGATGATAATTATCGCAGAAGTTGCAAGGTAAGACGTAAAATTCTGTCTCTCTGTAATAATTATTGTAGCATTTACCGTTAAATTAGAAGTTCCATACATGTGTTATTTCGTTCATTTGCTTATATTTCAAAAATTTACACAGCATACAAAAATACGGACATAATATATATTTACAATTGCTTACAAAAATAGAGATTAATGTATATTTTTTTCTATGTTTATAATTTTTTTGTTTACAATATTGAAAAAATATGCCACCAAAAAAAAGACGTAATCCCTCCAGACGTACCATCACTGAGTTTTTCCTGATAAATATATGTAAAACAAAGATAAGAAAACCTGTGATTTTTCAAATACATATGGAATTCAAAATTGTGGACTTCTTTGTTACTGCCAATTAACAGATAATAAAACTAAAAATATGTACAAAATAAAATTTAATCTAAGTGGGTAGAAAATAAATATAGCATATTTTCATATACAAGGTACGGTGAATAAATTGTCTAAATTAGGCAAAATGAAAATAACACTATAGCAGAAAAACAAGTATGACCACGACAAACTAGAACCATCCATTTCGTACTCTCTAGTAGTCAATTAACGAGGTCAATCCTATCGACTTACCTTCTTCACTGTGCAATCATACCTTAGCACCAATATTCGAAAGAAATAATGGTTTCTATTTTTAGAACAAGGCCAGCAATTTGTGCGGTGGGACTAAGTCGATTACATCGATCCCAGTACTGAGCTACTAAGTATTTTACCGACCCCGAAAATATTAATGGCAAGTGGATGTTAGCTGAATTTGAATTCAGAACATAAGGATCGACGTAGTACCGCTAACCATTTGCCCGGCGTGCTTACGGTTCTTCCATCAAGCCGCATTATTTAAAAAGCAATGGTAAAAATGGTGAAGTAGGGTGTTGCCACAAATCTGGAGTGGAGGTGCAAAGTCCTTACAGCATTTGTACATGCCTTATTGTCTTAGTTTATATCCCACCAATATGAACTTTGCCTTTCATCCTTTGGCGGTTAATTAATAAAATACCAGTATAATACCGGAGTTCAAGGCCTTGAGAGATACCCCACCTCTCAAAGTAGATGGCAGCGAATGCATAAAGATTGGAGAGACTACGAATACACATTAATACAAATTCTTGCTTCGTCACTTATTTAATATGACCAAAATAGTTACAATGATTTGATGTGGCTGTATGCAGTATGAATTTATTGGAAACGTCATCATTGTCTGTCAAAAAAATCATTTCTTCATTGCAACGTCTTCACAAACAAAGGGAACTAATCGAAATTTTTAATCTACCACACGCTGACCAAACTATGTGAACTGTCAGTTGCAGGACGTCAGATTCGTGTTTATCGTTCATGGTCATATTTTTCTTCGGAATCTTAAACTGTGTAATAAACAGAAGATATATACGTTTGTGTGTGCGTAATTGCATGCGCGCGTATGTACGCACGTGTATTCGTGAATACACACACACACACACGCACACACATAAACACGCCCACACCCACAAATATAAGTCTAAGAGGGGCCACTGAATAATTCCTGTCTTTGGGTAAAACAAAATACAGGAGGATCAGTTAATTCTGATTTTATTCAGCATATTCCCCTCTCAGATTCGCACACTTATTACAGCGGTCCTTCAGTTTTTTAATACTTGTTGACTTCGGAAGATTGGGTCTCCAACAGGATTTTCGCGGTAACCTTAAAGTCAGTAAGTTTACAGCTGTCATAGCTACATACATACAAACATACATACATACGTATACACATGCATAAGTAGGAGTGCTGAAAAGTTCCTGGCTTTGAGTAGAAGAAAATACAGGAGGACCAGTTAATTATGACTTCATTCAAAATATTCTCCTCTCAGATACACAGACTCCTTGCAGCGGTCCTTCAGTTGCTCACCCCGAGCCTAAGGTAGAGGGCACATACCCAATGTGCTCAGCATTGGGACTGAACCCGGAAACATGTGCTCCGGAAGCACACTTCTCAGCACACAGACAAGCTGTCATAGCTACATACATACAAACATACATACATACGTATACACATGCATAAGTAGGAGTGCTGAAAAGTTCCTGGCTTTGAGTAGAAGAAAATACAGGAGGACCAGTTAATTATGACTTCATTCAAAATATTCTCCTCTCAGATACACAGACTCCTTGCAGCGGTCCTTCAGTTGCTCACCCCGAGCCTAAGGTAGAGGGCACATACCCAATGTGCTCAGCATTGGGACTGAACCCGGAAACATGTGCTCCGGAAGCACACTTCTCAGCACACAGACAAGCCGTGTATATGTGTGAACGCACGTATTCATATGTTACTTTTAGATTAATTTGACTTAAATAGATATTAATTATGGGTTATTGTTTAGTAATTATTCATTTGGCTTTATTTATCCGAATGAAACTGTCATTGAATATCAATAAAGTATGAACTATAGTTGCAAATTATGCTTTTCTCATTTTATACATTCATACACATATCCATCCATCTACCCATACATACATACACATATCCATACATACATGTATACACAAATGCACACACAAATACATTTAAATATATATATATATATATGTATGCATGTATACATACATACATACATACATACATATGTAAACATACTTTTCTCGTTGTATTGCGAGTTCGTTTCTCTATCTTTACCATCTGTGATTTTAATTTTAATCTATATAAATGAAGATATTTCCTTATAAGACATAGATAGAGGCTTCCTAATTCTGCATCAGTTATCAACCAGAATGCTAATACTCAGTTTTACACCTTTAATACGGCTCAACCAAATCAAATCAAATTTATCTATCCAACTCTCTCACTATATATATATGTAAACAAGGTTCTTCTTTCGCTATATCACCCAAACATTATGATAAAAAAAAATCGTTCAAGCCAGTACGGCAGGGGTTTGAACACGCCACAGCAAAGTTGCGACACAAAATTTTAAAATCATACAACCATCCTTCTAACAGAGTATGGCAAATAAAAGCAAAAACCAAAGAACGACTGGTATTTCTAATCAGAAATTTAAGCATGGTATTCATCGAGAATAAATAGACTCCGGATAAACTCAATAATGCGAAATCTTGTTGGAATTATATAAAGCCAGATTTTAAATTAAATTGAGCGAGACATTTTATACAGTGTATATTCAATGAAATATATTAAGATTTCGCACCAGCCATTTTGATACGCAAATACATACTTACACACATCTTTATATATCAATGTGTGGCAACGTGTGGGTGTATGTATGTGTGTGTGAGTGTATGTGTGTGTGTGTATATATATATATATATGTATGTACATGTGTGTATCTATATGGGTGTGTGTGTGTGTGTGTGTGTGTGTGTGTTCATTCTTATTGTTCTCAATAATATCGAAAGCAATTTAAGAAGAACTGCAAAGGAGCCTGTGACCTTCCATAATTACAATATTCATTGTATTGGCTTCCGTATATTTCCCATGTACATCTGCATGAAATATGAGTAATGAGCCGATCTGCTTATTTCAAGTAGCTTTAACCATACGAATTATATACACTAACTTGGTGAGTTATTGATTTCAATCTCATATTAATGTTAAAGCTAGTAAATTGGTAAATTGACCGAATGGTTTACGAGTGTCTGAGGCACTCTATGGAGATATTGCGTCGTGATTGTTACATTTTTACAATGTGAGTTCGAACCTCACAATAGTATGTCGCTTTACTATTTCATACTATCATCATCAATCGCTAAGTAAATATCAGCAGTGTCGTCAAAGCTACTCACACACACACACACACACACACACACACGCACGCACGCACACACGCACGCACGCACGCACGCACGCACGCACGCACGCACGCACGCACGCACGCACGCACGCACGCACGCACGCACGCACGCACGCACGCACGCACGCACGCACGCACGCACGCACGCACGCACGCACGCGCGCGCGCACGCACGCACGCACGCACGCGCGCATACAAACACACTCTCTCTCTCCCTCCCGACCCCCCCCTCTCTCTCTCTCTCTCTCGCACACCAATACACACACAAACATACATACACAGACATGGAAGAAGTAAATATATAACCTGATGATCATCAAAATTTATTTAAATCTGAAATTATACATTAAAACTATTTATTAATTCCTATAATGTGAAAATCTAATATTTAGTAGATATGCTCTTTATATCTTTCAATGCAAGGGTCCTATTAGACATGTTACTCACCAGATGACAAATATTCTCTTTCTGAATTTATTGCCAAGTTTGACGCGCTAATTTCTAAATATCTGGCTTTGAAGATGCTCTCTCGTTCTTTTTATGAACTGTCCTGACCATTGTGACCCAGAGGCGTTCAATAGAATTGATATTTGGCGATTGGCTTGGCCATGGAAGCTTTTTAATGCCATTCTCATCCAACAAATCTTGGGCCATTATAGCCGTATGACAAGGAGCCCCATCTTCCGTAAATAGTATTCTTTAATCATTTCAGGACTGAAGAAGATTGGAAGGAGTCCTTTCTGCAATACGGACCTATATTTATCTGAGTTTATGTTTTCATCACACTTCATTAGCTCTTATCGAACATTGCTTCAAATTTTTGATCACAGAGTTTCCAGTCCGACACTCTACCATTCTTAGGAAACACAGCAAATCTGGACCCATAAGAGAATATGTGACAATGTCCCAAAATGGTAGTGGTTCCTTCACCATCTCACCAGCCCAGCATTTCCTCCGATTCATGTTGGATGGTCAAAGAAGTGGCTTCCATCTTTCTACTCTGCCATAGTAACTAAATTTGTGAAGATACCTGACAGTTCTGCGACTGACTTCAACTTGTTCTGCTACGCCATAGGCCTGGCAACGTGGATTATCCTCCACACTTCACTTAAAAAAGAGAAGGTTTGTCAGAAGGCCCCGGTTGATCTGAGTGAGTTCATGTGGACTCTTTCTCCTCTCTGGTGAATTGCATAATCACTACATTAACTGTAGAAATCGGGCTCCGAAAATTTTTTGCGATTTTACACTGACTATGTCCACCTTCAGAATGACCCTGAATACGACCTCTTTGAAATTCAGGGAGTTCCAAGGCGTCTTTTGTATATAGTATGATTAAACAGTGATATAATGTCAATTAACGAAAAAATATAAACCTTTACAAGTCAGAATAAACATAAAACGATGTTTTATGGTGTGTGTGCGTGCGTGCGTGTGTGTGTGTGTGTGTGTGTGTGTGTGTGTGTGTGTGTGTTGGATGAGATCGTATGGCAGTGAAAGCGGTAGACAAAGTGAGGGAGAGACAGGAAAGGAGAATCTATGTACTTCAGGGAAGATAATTACTTCACCCCCTTTTTTTTCCAGTTTTTAAGTGGGAAACGTCTTTTGGCTCCTTTTCGTTCGGTGTCAGTAATTGAAATTAATCGGATTCTTTTCCTCGTTCCTTTTTTATAGGAACGAATGACTGAAATAGACAGTTTTTTTATTTTTTTTATTTAATTCTCAATGTTTCTTTTCGGATGTGCTTGTCCAGTGAGTGTGGCCAGCATTACGGCTTTCTGTTTAGCCATATGCACACGTTTGTGCTGCAGACTAACTCGGTATCTCGAGTTCTTTTTATCGGATGAAAATTCCGAACTTACAGATCTTGCTTCTGTATTATTTTTTTCCACTTCATCTTCCAAGATGAACTCCGGACGTAACCTTCTATATTTCATATAGACTTCGCTCTCAGGCCAACTGTTTCAAAGGATGGAACCTAAAACTTAGCCATAGTTTTCAATCCACGTTTTTGTTCTTCGTTGAGTGTGATATTATGGTAGTGAGAAAGAGACCGAGTGATACAGAGAAGTAGTGAAAATCTACGTATCCAGGGAAGAGAATTACTTTTTTCTATATCTACACACACACACACACACGCACGCACTCACGCTCGCACGCTCGCTCACTCACTCACTCACTCATTCAGTAGATGTGTGTGTAGTTCGCTTTGAAATTATTCTGAGAGGTGCCTTAATTGAGGAATGCACTAATTCCGCCGCATCATTCTTTGAAGAGGACATCCTTGAATGATAAATATATTGGGTATAAAGAATAATAATTAGAGTGTGGATAATTTTCCATAGTTTATTAATGTGTGCGTTTACCAAAGAATAATGGAAAAGATAAATATATACATACGTGTACTTGTGCATGTGTGTATATATTTATCTTTTCAATTATTCTTTTTAATGAGAAAACAATTGAAGTTATAAAAATTCATAATGCAGGACGTGGGGTTTGTAGTTTTATGCGGTATTTCGACATTTAATTATCAGGACTTCTCCGGGAAGTCATTAATTCTTGCAACATGCATTCTCTAAGCGTCATAAAGAATAATTGAAAGACACACGTACACATTAAGACACGCAAACACACAAGCATGTATACATACTGAAGTATAGGTAAAGGGAGAAAAGTAGATAGATAGATAGATAGTTCGATAGATGCAAAAATAAGAGGAAGTATAAGTAAATATCTGCAGGATCATCAGCGTAGTCTGTCGATTTTTTTTTATTTAGTATTTTTTTCATTTGTCTTGCCCTTTTACAGTTTGTTGTGTCGCTAAATTTTTACTGAGAACATTCTTCGTGGTTACATGATTCGGCATCTATTTCTAGCAAAGAGGAGTTCACTTTTGCTGGTCATTCCTCTTATTTTTGTATGTAATATAATTTTAATCTTCGGATTTTTATTAATATGCTAGACCACTGGTTTTAATTGATTAATATCAATTTCTACCGTTATTAATAAATTTTAGATGGATAGATAGATAATAGAAAATTATACCCCCCCCCCCCCACACACACAGCTTTTATATCAACCTAAGTAAAAAGTAAGCAACGTTTTGAAACTTGAAATTCATCAACATATTTCAACAATGCGGAAATTTTATTCATTAAAGTAAATACCATTACAGTAAACACATTTTTTTCCAGCGTGTTACAACAAGTTTATTCCGTTAACATAAAGATCTGGGGCTGATGAACTTTAACCGCACTTTCAGAATCGGTTTCGTTTTTGAACTCTTTCTCTCGTAGGAAATCATTAAGGTGCTTGAAATGTGGTGGTCGCTAGGAGAAAGGTACGCGGAATATGCTGGGTGGTGAAGAACTCTACATCCAAGTTCCCTCATCTTCTGGAGCGTCATTAGTGAAACGTGTGGTCGATCATTGTCATTAAGAATGATTGGCGTTCTACTGTTGTCTAATCTAGGACGGAGGAGTAGCGGTTTTTCGTTCATTTTGTCCGTTTAATAGCAATATGTTTCTGCAGTAACAGTTTTTCCGGGTTTTAAGAAGTTATAGAGGATGAAACCAGCAGTACACCACTAAAGTCACCAACACCTTCTTTTTGAAGACTTTGGGTCTAGGAAAAGGTTTTCGGTGCTTCAGTTTGGTCCAAACATTAATTCTTGAGTACATGTGTGTATATTGAGCGTACGCATATTCTTTTGTTGTCTTTTTCTCATCCTTTAGGGGAACGAATAATTTATATATATATATATATGGGAGAATATACGAAAAAAACAACAACAGACGAGGACAGGTGGTGTAAATAACAAAAGGATGTATTAGTATGACGCTCGGGAATACGGAAAGTCTTTGACGCTTCGAGCTACGCTCTTCAACAGAAAGAATACGGAGACAAGGAGAAAAACACGGAGAAAAAAAATTGAATAGTGTCCAGTCAACGGTCAAATATATATATATATATATATATATATATATATATGTATATGTATGTATGTATTTGTGTTTTTACCTTTTATTTGATTTGTGTGTATTTGTAGATGTAGTTAAAGGGGTAGATGGAGCTCTTAGGATTAATAAAGCCTTGGGGAAGGAATCTATCTAGGAGAAAGTAGCTCCGAATTAAAATTCTTCACTGCTGTCTTGCAGTTAGCCTTTGGTTGGACACAGACTAGACGGACACTGATATAAAACCACTGGAGAGGTTATACTCTGGGATGATAAAACATGCGACTTCCTTAATCACCCAGTCATGTTACCTTGGTTTATCCATAGATATCAGATTTTGGGGGAGGAATGGGTGCTATACGTGTGGTACAACCGTGTTGTATTGGATTGATAATTAATTGTACAGATATGTCTTCAAGTCCCACAGCGATGTAATAATTGTGCCGCCCAGTAGTAGTATTATATGTCCTAACGGATTTGTATTTGGGTTTCTGTCGTGTGTGAATAGATGAACGAAGAGTGAAGTATTTGCATGCCTAAAGAACTACGTTGCATAGAAAGAATTGAAAATAAATATCCATCCGTGGTCCATCTTTGTACCTCCAATTTTGCTCAATTACACACGCACACACGCACGCACGCACGCACGCACGCACACACACGCACGCACGCACGCACGCACGCACGCACGCACGCACGCGCGCGCGCACACGCACACACACACGTATTTATATATATATGTGTATATATAGATGTACATATGTATGTATTTATATATATATGTGTATATATAGATGTGTATATGTATTTATATATAGATGTGTATATATAGATGTGTATATGTATTTATATATAGATGTGTATATATAGATGTGTATATGTATTTATATATATATGTGTATATATAGATGTGTATATGTATGTATGTATGTATTTATATATATATGTGTATATATAGATGTGTATATGTATGTATGTATGTATTTATATATATATGTGTATATATAGATGTGTATATGTATGTATGTATGTATTTATATATATATGTGTATATATAGATGTGTATATGTATGTATGTATGTATTTATATATATATGTGTATATATAGATGTGTATATGTATGTATGTATGTATTTATATATATATGTGTATATATAGATGTGTATATGTATGTATGTATGTATTTATATATATATGTGTATATATAGATGTGTATATGTATGTATGTATGTATTTATATATATATGTGTATATATAGATGTGTATATGTATGTATGTATGTATTTATATATATATGTGTATATATAGATGTGTATATATATGTATGTATATTTATATACATATGTGTGTGTATTGATAGACATAAATATAATTGGTAGATGGATATATATGTTTATATAAATGAAAGCTCGTGTGTGTCTGTCGTCTGTCTGTCCGTGCGTGCTTGTGTGTCTTGTTATAGAGTGCTCGTCAAGTAGAAGAGAGCTGTTTCCCCGTGGCGTAAGGATATAGATACATTAAAACCATACAAATAGATTTGTAAGATTATGAGACAAATGGGAGACATGGAAACAAAACGGAAATCTTGGGAGATTAGACAGGCGAAAAAAACGTGACTGGTTAAGCGTAGAAATGTATATTGATAAACAACAGAGACAAAAAGTTTACAATGAAAGATAATCATCCCAAAAGAAGAACGAGAAGAGAATCTGTCATAACTTATCTTAACAGTTTTCAAACAGAATAAATGCGATAATGAAAGAAAGAAAAAGAGAAAACTATGTAAGAAATAATATAACATAAATATGTGAGTGTTTACACGTGTGTGTGTGTGTGCGTGCGTGTATGTGTGTGTCCGCCCGTGCGTGCGTTAGTGAGTATGTGTATGTGTCGGTGTGTATGCACATGATCTTAATATCTGAATTCAGAAGGCAATCAATCTGACAAAATGACCAGGCTATCAGTATTATTGAAACTGCAATTAAATAATTTCGATCTTACTGCTAAGAAGTTAGTGCATATAATTCGCATAGCGGCATTCTTCCAGTAATGCTATGCTTATCACATATCGATGTGTGTGTGTGTACACGCACGCACGCACGCACGCACGCGCGCACGCGCAGTGCTTCCCGGCGTTATGAGCTATAGCCACATATTATTTGTTCCTTTTTTATGGGTAGAATATATACGTATGTGTGTACCTGCTTTCGTACACTAGCAATGTGTCCTGGCGTTGGCTGGGTGTTATGACCGACAGCCATATTATTAGTTCCTTTTTTTTATGGGTAGAATATATGTGGATGTGTGTACCTGTGTTTGTATACATTCTAAGGCCAGGAAGCGGGAAATCGTCTGGTTTGCACACACCTTTCTCTCTCCGAGTTATATCTCTACCTAAACTCTTCCTTAAAATCCTAAAATCCAAGTTTCCACCACACCATAAATACTATCCCATCCTTAACAAATCATCAATGTCAATCTCCGCCACCACACATAATTTAGGATCCGTAATCGCCTTCTCGATCAAGCGCAAGCTCCAACAGCAGTCCTCTGAACAATTAAACTCTGACACTGCACCTCAATTTAGCCCACATGGTGGCAATAACACATCCGTTATATCCCCACGCGATTAAATAATTCTAGACTGAAGCCATCATTCCAAAATCCTACCTACGCGACAATAAATACTAGCTGTAATAGAACCTCCCAAACTAATACAACTACAGATCACAGTTCAGCCCCCAACCCTCACCAACAATGAACCAACTGAGCTCAGACACTGTTGTAGGAAACACCAATCACGGAGCAGGTAGGAAACCTTGTAATTATTGCGTATCTCGCTCACCAATCTAAATACTACTTTGTCAATATCCTTAGCAGCGTATATACACAACCTCAAATGCCAAAATATTCCATACACCCTATTCTGCTCCATTGTAAGGAAAGATCGCCCATACAATGCAAACATCGGCAAGTGTAAGTTATATCTAAAAGAATAATTAACCATTCTTGACCTTCGTCACTAGTTCTTACTTAATAGATTCTCAAATGTTATTTCTTCTTGTAAGCACAGGTACCCTTCATCTTCCACACACTTCGCCAAATCTATATAATTCCATAATAAGTTTCCTTACTCGAAAAAAATAACTTAAACCATGACAGTCTGCTTTGCCACCTAGTACGTAAACAATACTAACCCCACCTCTTACTCTGTCATACACACAGCTTCAGATTCTTCTAGATTCTTCAAATCTACATTAGCTCCCCACCCTCCTCAGTCACAAAATGTCCTTTGAAAATTAACCTATCTACATATATACCCCCTCCCTAATTACACCCACTATTCAATTCTTTTATTGAGCATAACAACTCACCACACCCCTCCAATACCAAGCCACTTCCTTTGTCCCACTAACAACTACTTTTGACCACATTCTCATCCTCCAGCTATTGAACCAATCAAATTATTTCCCTCAAATAATAGCCATCCCTGTTTATCTATCTTAACCTTTAACTCCATAGCCTTTCATACAAACTAACACACAGGGCATCATTCACATACTACCTAATTCACCTTTCCCCCTTCCTCCCACCTCTATTACTATCACTATCATCATTATTAAGCTTAACCACAAACTCTATTTTTTCCTCCTATTACTCTCTTTCATAACACACCCAACTTCTCATTCTTAGCTCTCCACTTAGCACTCCACGAAATCATTCAACGTTTATCTCCATTCTATCAACACATCAAATGTAAATTTCTTTCCTGAAGACGGAGGCGGGTGGTATCCGTTGATAAAATCAAGTCACAAGCATTATGTTAGACCTCCAAACCCCCAGAAATAGTTGTTGGAATGCTTAAAGCACTTACTGAACTCCCTTAATTCCTAATATTATTTCCATTGTGTAAGCCGAACATTTTTATACGTATACATATGTACATTCTTTGCATTAAATACATCTAGTATTTCTTTGTATATCGACTTGCCTAACTTGCTTGTCCTTACATTTACTTCTGCATATGTATATATGTGTGTGTTTATGTGAGAGTAGTTGTGTGTTAATGCATGTGCTTGCTTATTTATATAATATTTGCATGTTTATATTAAAATGGCTTCTACGAGTTCATATTAAAGTATGCTGCCAAATTCTGACAACTGCATTTCGATGCTGTTGTTCTGTATGTTTAATAACTTTATTCCGTATATGATTTAATTAATGCAAAAAATTCAATCTTCTCCATTACTTTTTCTCGTGCATTTCTTTTGAGCAATAGTTTTACACCTCCCTCCACCCATATTAAATTAGGTTTCCTCTCGAATACACTACACCTAAATTGTCATTTTCTTCTTGTTTTCATCTTGTTTGAATCTCTCATTTTGTTTCCTTTAATAGTCTTACTTTCAAACTAATCATAAAGCTTCTTCATATTTAATAGATGCTACTTTATTCTAAGCTCCAGTTCCGTTGGGATGTTTTAAAGAAGAAATTACTCTGCATCCTGTAATATATAAATAACTGTGTAGATGAATGAATAAACATATAAAAATGAAGTACAGTACATTAACCCAATACCTATATTGAGATCTATGTAGGTGGCTTGTAGGAAATCATCCATCGTTGTGTGTGTATGTATATATGTATATATATATGCATATATATGTTTATATATCTGTATATATGTAAACATATGCATATATAGACATATATAGATGGAGTAATAGATAGACAAAGAGTCAGAGAGATAGCTATAGATATATAGATTGATTGACAGTTACGTATATATATACATATACAGATGTCTATACACACACACACACACGCACGCACGCACGCACGCACGCACGCACGCACGCACGCACGCACGCACGCACGCACGCACGCACGCACGCACGCACGCACGCACGCACGCACGCACGCACGCACGCACGCACGCACGCACGCACGCACGCACGCACGCACGCACGCACGCACGCACGCACGCACGCACGCACGCACGCACGCACGCACGCACGCACGCACGCACGCACGCACGCACGCACGCACGCACGCACGCACGCACGCACGCACGCACGCACGCACGCACGCACGCACGCACGCACGCACGCACGCACGCACGCACGCACGCACGCACGCACGCACGCACGCACGCACGCACGCACGCACGCACGCACGCACGCACGCACGCACGCACGCACGCACGCACGCACGCACGCACGCACGCACGCACGCACGCACGTACGTACGTTTGTATGTGTGTGTAATTGTGTGATATCCAGCACGTTCACTCAGATTTCAAAATCTTTTAATATTTAATGAGCGAACTTAGCGAAAGTACTGTTTCGTTTTTTTCTGCTGGAAATAAGAGTAGCGAATATAATTCCAGCAAGAATGCTACCCGTTTTTATACCATACCCCGACACGTACACATAAGAACATACACATATGTACGTGTATCTGTATTCTCCGACAGACATAGGGAGGGCAAAATTTGAATCTTCGAATTTCAGTTCAACACTTTTTAAATGTATGATAAATATATACATTACAGAAGCATTTCAATTATCATTCAGTTTAATGTTAGATAGGTTATATTATAACATATATTGAAACGAAGTGATTGTTCCATATTCAAACAGACTATTTGTGCTTTTCATTTTCAATTGTATTTCTGCCTCAGCATCTTTGACTTACCATCCATGACTTCTCGGATGATTATTCAGTCCAGCTGCAGATCTGCATGGTTTAAAACATAAGTGAGACAAATATAACTTGTAGCCGACTGTGCACTTTCAACTTGTTAGGTCTGCACACGTCGCGCATCTTCCATCATCTTAGGAGTTGTGATAGATGAAATGCTAAATGAGGTCACCTGTCTTTTGATAGTTTCGGGCTCTTCTTCTGTAAACGATTTTTTCCTTATTGCTCTAGCCTGGTCACACAGTCTCAGTTCCGGGAGTTAAAACAATCCCCTTTTCCCTCCAATGATCATGCATTCGTTGTCGGTAATCCCTAATTTGAGCACCATTATTATTACTATTGCCAACTGTGAGCTGGCAGAATCGTTAGGATGACGGACAAAATGTTCAGTGGCGTTTCGTCCGTCATTACGTGCAAGAGTTCAAAACCCGCCGAGGTTGACTTTGACTTTGCTGGGATCGATAAAATAAGTACCAGTCAAATAATGGTGTCGATGTAATCAACTTACCCCAAATCCCACCGAATTTACTAGCCTGGTAGTAACGAAATTTGAAACAGTTATCATTATTATTCATTAACATAACACTATCACTTCTCTTCCTGTCGCACACTTTAACACGACATAAAATCCCACCGCCATTACATGTTTTGAATTTATTTCACATTTGTATTATCTCAAACCTGTTGGACCCTTCGGGCCAATAAAGAATTCTTCCTCTTCTTCTGATTATTATTAACATCTTCGTCATTTTCAATATTATTTTTGCTGCAATCATCAGCGTTTTTTTGTTTTTTTTCTTATCACAAATATCATCTTCGACATCTTCCTGGTTTATAGCCACGTTAATTCTATTTACGATGCATTTTTATTATTACAAAGTACGACTCACCTTTCATTTCTTTTAAATAATACATTAAAAAAAAAACACAAAATACACACAAATAGACAACAGCAAATTCACATATACATACAACATATATATATATATATATATGCTTATAAACAGAAACAAACAAATGTCTTTTAATTTCTCACCTAAAGCAGAATTCCACGAAGATCATACGCATAATTATTACGTATTTATATGTGCGTGTGTATGTATTTGTGTATATATATATATGTATATATGTGTGTGTGGTAGCTTGTGTGTATATGTGTATATATATATATGTGTGTGTGTGAGTATATTATGTATATTATTGTGTATGCATGTATTTCTTTTTCAATGCATTTCTCATTAACATATATGCACAAATGGAATCTGACATGCATACACACACAAAATTTAGATGTCTAGTTGCTGTTGATTAATTTTTCATTTATTACATCTCTTTTTCTTCTTTTTCTTTTTCTTCTGCTTCTTCTTTATCGACTCATTCTCATTTTTCTTCTTCTTGTAGTTGTTATTGTTGTTGTTTTTGTTATTGTTCTTTTTCTTCTTGTAGTTGTTATTGTAGGTAGTTCCCTCTTCTTCTTCTCTTTCTATTTTTCCTGCTCCTTCTTCTCCTCCTGCTTCTCTTTCTTCTTCTTTTCCGCCTCCTTCTCGTCCACCTGCTCCTCCTTCTTTTTCTTTTTCTTCTTCCTCTTCTTCTTCTTCTTTCTTCCTCCTCTTCTTGTTTTTCTTCTTCTTCTTCGTCTTCTTCTCCTTATTATTATTATCCTCATTACCTCCCTGTCTCTCCCTTTCCGTTCCGCCACCTTCATCCTACCATCACTGTATACGCTAAAATCGCCATTACAGAGGCTTCGTCGAAGGCAAGACCTGGGCATAATTACCAAATTACAACCAAAATAGGATTGTAGCAGAGATCTGAAGTCTGGAAAACGGTAGGGGGCAACAGTAATCGATTTCTGTTGATTCCTGTTTTACAGTTGTTTTGTGTATTTATCGTTTGGTTTATGGTTTTTGGAAATAAATAAACAAAACAGAATGAATGAAAAACCCAAAATATATAACGAAGTATAAAACGAAACGAAAGACAACAAAACGAAAAATACTTAATTATAATTTATCATCGTCGTTATCATCATCAACGACATCATGGCTTGTTTCACCAGCAGCAGCACCACCACCACCACCATGAATCCTTACTATCCCCACCGGTACAGCAGCAGCAACAGCAACCACACCAACACCACCGATGGCACTGCCGATACGGAGAAATTCATCTTCGTTTCATCAATATGTTGTCGTCATCGTCACGATCAGCCTCATCGTCATCGCTTTCCTCATGGTCGTCGGCATCATCAACACCATGATTATCGTCATCATCATTCTCATCATGATCATTAGTATCATCAATACCACCACCATCTTCTTCACCATCATCATGATCAACATCACAATCATCAACGCCATCTTCACCACTACCACCACCATTATCATCATCGTCATCATCATCATCCTCCCCTCCCCTTCGTCATCATGAGCATCACCATCTTTATCTTTATAACACGTTTTTTCTCCTCCTCCTCTATACATATCCTCACTGTCATCTTTATCATCATCATTCTCTTTATCATCCTCCTCCTCCCCCTCATCATCATATTGATCGTTCTCTTCCGACCTCTTGTTCTTCCTCATCGTTATCATCACCATCATCATTAATATCAATACCACCACCATCCTTCTTCTCCTCTTTCTCCTTCTCCACCTCCACCACATCATCATCATCATCGTCGTTATCATCAATGAATGTCGTCATTGTCGTTGCTGCCATCAGTGTTGATTTTGTCGGCGGTGTTGTCGTCATACTTTATCGTCGTCGTCGTCGTCATCACTTTACCCCTTCTGCACCTCCTCCTCCCCTCCCCTTCGTCATCATGAGCATCACCATCTTTATCTTTATAACAACACTTTTTTTCTCCTCCTCCTCTATACATATCCTCACTGTCATCTTTATCATCACCATCATTCCCTTTATCATCCTCCTCCTCCCCCTCATCATCATCATATTCATCGTTCTCTTCCGACCTCTTGTTCTTCCTCATCTTTATCATCATCAATGTCGTCATCTTCCTCATCCCTAACCCTCATAATGTAATCATCACCATCATCATCGTCGTCTTCCTGCATCATTATCATCAGCATCATCATCATCATCATTATCATCCTCATCATCGTCTTCTCCATCATCATCAACATCGTCATCATCACCATCGTCATCATCATTATCATCCTCATCGTCTTCTCCATCATGATCATAGTCATCATCGTTATCATCATCACCATCATCATTATCATCATCTACTCCATCGTCATCATCATCATCATCATCATCTTATTAACCAGCAGTAGCAGCAGCAGTTCGCGACCACCATGTAGCACAGCGCTGCTATCACTTTAACCAACATCGCAACCGAAACTGCTACGCATGCCACCACTACATTGATAACTACCACTGAATCCTTATCACCGCCACCACCACCACCACCATCACCGATACCTCCACCACCGTCACTCCCAGCACCACAACTACCACCACCAACACAACCTATACCCCACCACCACCACCACCACTACCACGACAATCTGTGTCACCTCCCCTGCGAATGCAGCTACCATCGCATCCAACACCTTCATACACCGCACCATGAACCCTATCATAACACCATCATCACCACCACTGCCGCTAGAGCCAATACAGTAACAAGAACAATAATGTAAACATTACAATCGCCACCGTTACCACCATTAAGAATACCACCACCACCACCACCACCACCAGTAATAACAATAGCAACAACACGTATTGCCCTACTAACCTGATTCCGTGCGGCTATTTCGATTTTATGGAAGCGCTACGAAGAAAGCGAAGAGATATTTGGACGAGTAGAGTCAGTGGTTGTGTGGAAACTGGAGGGACATTTTACGTGAGAGAGGGAGAGTAATTGAGTGAGTGGCTGGGCGAGTGAGTGGCTGGGCGAGTGAGTGGCTGGGCGAGTGAGTGGCTGGGCGAGTGAGTGGCTGGGCGAGTGAGTGGCTGGGCGAGTGAGTGGCTGGGCGAGTGAGTGGCTGGGCGAGTGAGTGGCTGGGCGAGTGAGTGGTTGAGCGACAGTGTGGCTGAGTGAGTATGTGAGTGACAGTGATGTATAAATGAGTGAAGAAGTGGCTAAGTGAAGAAGTGGCTAAGTGAAGAAGTGGCTAAGTGAAGAAGTGGCTAAGTGAAGAAGTGGCTAAGTGAAGAAGTGGCTAAGTGAAGAAGTGGCTAAGTGAAGAAGTGGCTAAGTGAAGAAGTGGCTAAGTGAAGAAGTGGCTAAGTGAAGAAGTGGCTAAGTGAAGAAGTGGCTAAGTGAAGAAGTGGCTAAGTGAAGAAGTGGCTAAGTGAAGAAGTGGCTAAGTGAAGAAGTGGCTAAGTGAAGAAGTGGCTAAGTGAAGAAGTGGCTAAGTGAAGAAGTGGCTAAGTGAAGAAGTGGCTAAGTGAAGAAGTGGCTAAGTGAAGAAGTGGCTAAGTGAAGAAGTGGCTAAGTGAAGAAGTGGCTAAGTGAAGAAGTGGCTAAGTGAAGAAGTGGCTAAGTGAAGAAGTGGCTAAGTGAAGAAGTGGCTAAGTGAAGAAGTGGCTAAGTGAAGAAGTGGCTAAGTGAAGAAGTGGCTAAGTGAAGAAGTGGCTGAGTGAAGAAGTGGCTGAGTGAAGAAGTGGCTGAGTGAAGAAGTGGCTGAGTGAAGAAGTGGCTGAGTGAAGAAGTGGCTGAGTGAAGAAGTGGCTGAGTGAAGAAGTGGCTGAGTGAAGAAGTGGCTGAGTGAAGAAGTGGCTGAGTGAAGAAGTGGCTGAGTGAAGAAGTGGCTGAGTGAAGAAGTGGCTGAGTGAAGGAGTGGCTGAGTGAAGGAGTGGCTGAGTGAGTGAGTGGCTGAGTGAGTGAGTGGCTGAGTGAGTGAGTGGCTGAGTGAGTGAGTGGATGAGTGAGTGAGTGGCTGAGTGAGTGAGTGGATGAGTGAGTGAGTGGATGAGTGAGTGAGTGGATGAGTGAGTGAGTGGATGAGTGAGTGAAAGGGTGAGTGACTGTGTGAGTGACAGTGACTGTATGTATGGGTGGCTGAGTGGGTGAGTGAGAGAATGTGTGTATGATTGAGTGATTGATTCAATCAGTGATAGTGTGTGAGTGAATGAGTGAGTGAATAAATGAATGATTGAGTGTTAGATGGACTACTTTCGAATATGTGCAAATGAAATATCGGAGCGATGGGGTGAACATTAGAAGGAATAACTATTTGATTGACTAAATGTGTGAGTCAGTGTATAATTAAATGTGTGAAGGATTGACTTTTTGAGGGCGATAAGTAGCTAGCGTAGATAATTTTGGAGTCGATAAGGTCGACTATCTTGGAGTGAGAGCTGAGTCTAGAAAAGTTTAAAGTAGCAAGATTGTGAAATAGTGACGGTTTTAAGAAGCGAGTGAATAAATGAGTGTGAGGGAGAAAGGATATGAGTGTAAGCGTGAGGTTATGTATAATGAGTATATGAATGTATCAGCGAGGATATGAGTGTATGAATGAAGGTCAGTTTATGAGTGAGAGTGCGAAATAGTTGACGCGTTTGTAAACGTCGGATGGTATAAATGAACGATGCAAGGAGCGAATTCTTGTACGAGTGATGAAGCGAGTGAGTGACAAATATAATGGAGTGAATTAAAGAGCTTGTCGATTCTATTGACTCCGGTGCTCAACTGGTACTTATTTTTATCGACTCTGAAAGAATGAAAGGCGAAGTCGATTTCGGTGGAATTTTAACTTAGAACATTAAGCTAGAAGAAATGGCACGAAAAAATGTTCTCCGGCATATTGATTCAATAAACTTACCGCCTTAAATAAAATAAATGAAACAATATCACGAATTATAATTTCAGATCGTAATATAGAGTTTAAATCTCGCTTTGACCAAAATTGCCCACATAGAATTTCGTAGTTTGAGATCTTATTTTATTTCAATTTTCAAACCTGGTTAACTATGATAACAGGCATTCTTATGAAAAAATTCCGCCTTTGTTTTCGAGTTTATCTAAGAATATGGCCTGAATTATACTCTTCGTAAATTCTTCAACATTATTTCTGTCGTTAAGGTGATGAGCTGGCAGAATCGTTAGTACACTGGACAAAATGCTTAACGACATTTCGTCTGTCTTTAGGTTCTGAGTTCAAATTCCGTCAAGGCTAACTTTACCTTTCATTCTTTCTGGGTCCATGCAGTAAATAACACTTGAACACTGGGTTCGATTTAATCGAATTAAACCCCCACTAAAATTACTGGCCTTGTGTTGAGGCAATACAGATTGTGTAGGTTGTTCAAACACCGTTCCCTAAAGATCCCCTCTTTCGCAAGAAGATCTAAGAATAAACCGTCTGTTTTTTATAAACACTTCGAAATTAAGAATGTCGTATGAAATGGATCTATAGGTAAAATTGGTTGAGAAACTGGTTCATTGGGATCCTAGCTTACTCAGCTGAAAACTCATTAATTTTCAGATTGTACTGCGCGAATTCCTACGACATTCCTATAATTTCTTATATATTGGTTGAGATTTCTCGCATATGTATCGAACGTATAGACGCACACTTTCATTGGATTACAGAAGAGCGAGAAGCAGAATGGCCGTCCAGTTAATTGCGTATCTGTCTACATGTAACCGTGTATTGATAGATGTAACTCGAGCGATAAAATAACAATACACTTGGTTCACAATAATATATATATATATATATGTATGATTAATTACTCAACGTGATCTGCAACTGATAAAAATGAGTAAATAATACCATGGGAAAAGAAGAATTGAGATAATTGAGCGGATTAAAATGTAGAGACAAATAGCGCCAAATAGCGACTAAAGTTTTATGAAGAGCTAATTTGAAAACAAATTGCTGAAGCTTATTTTTGTCATGTATAATGAGGTCAAATGGCTAACGATATGCATGTATATGTGTGTGTGTGTGTGTGTGTGTGTGTGGATTGCGGTTTGTTAGCAGATCTTTTTCCCCTTCTGTCGCCAGTTGTTGATTATAAATGGTTGATGTCATAAATATTACGATGAGACAAGATAAATTGTCGTCCACCAGATACGTTTGTGTATACGCATAAATATATTTAAACATACACACACATATATATATATATATACACACTCATATAACGTATAGATATATGCAGCCATGCATTTACGTAAGATTAACACACATGCATTTACATATAGACATGTATATGGTTATACATATACACACATCTATATACACACGCATATATATATATACATGGTGTTGGTGGTTTTTTATTGTGTCAGAAGGAACGGTAGCAGCAGCAGCAGTAGTAGTAGTAGCAGCAGCAGCAGTAGTAGTAGTAGCAGCAGCAGCAGCAGTAGTAAGAGTAGTTATGTGGAAAGAGCATTATCAATGGTCTAATGCCGTTTAACCTCGAAGGAAGTTGAGAGTAGAGTTTAGTCTAATGAAAAGTCCAATAAAAGATGGGTGAATGTAGCAAAGATGGTACGCATGAATGACTGCCCGACTTTTTTCCGAGGTTACCCTGTTTTTTTGGTGTTTTTTTTTTTTTTTTTTTTTTTTTTTTTTTTTTTTCCCCAGCTAACCCAAGTTAGTGTTATATTTTCTCCCACCTTTGCAGAATTTCTGTTGTTAAAACGTCGACTTGTTATCAATGTGTACACGTTCCTATTGGGCGGTTTTGAAAAGAAACAAATCTACATTGTATTGTCCCGTCTGTGTTCGGCCTTGCGTGGCTTAATGAAGAAATCATCTGTATATTAGCCGAGTAAATTACGGGATTTTGTTTCTTCTGCTGCACGTGTACGAACGCATCTCTTCATCGGTTCCAGCACTCCACTTTAAGGAATAACTACGAATGTATTCAATGCATTAACGTTTTTCTTCATATTTTTACTTCGAGCTATATGTAATATTCAATCCCCTTTCACTGTCATAATTTCAAGACCTAAGCCTCTGTTACCGGCAGAGCTGATACACGGTTCAATAATTCGCGTTGACAGATAGGAGATGAATCGTGTACAAATCACATGAAATCTAGATTGATCGCGATAATAATAAAGTTGATATTGGGTCTCTGTGGAGATAATCAAATTTTATTGATAGATATGTCATCAATGACCGAGATCCCGACATTCTGAGATCAATAAATGACAAGATTGTCAGTTCATACTACATGTTATAGACATCAGTTAGCGTATATAATAAATGTTTTAGCAAAAATCTATGCTTGATTTTTCTAACCACCGCTATGTATACGTGTGCATATATGAATGTATATATGTATGTCTGTTAGTGTATGTTGACTTTATCAATGTAGCGCTGTTGGAGTGTATGAGAATGTCTCTGTGTGTCTCTGTATGTTTGTGGGTGTATATAGGTTAATCTATTTATATGTATACGAGAGCAGAGCGTGTGTGGAAAGTGAGTGTAGTATATGTACTTTACATAAGATAAACGCACGGGTTTGAGCACATTCTCTTAATAATGCAGACTATATAAGAAGAACGTTGTGTTTTGATTGAGTAGACGTATGTTCAAAGGTGTTCCACCCATGAGCATTCCATCGAAAGTATTCAGCCAGAGTTCAACCAGGGTCTTACATTATCTTATGAGTGTTTCCTTTCAAACAAACAAAAAGAGTTGATAGTCTGTAGATTCAAAAAGACTTGGCTACGGTTTCGAATACAGCAAGTTACCGACCGAATAGAAAGAAGGGTCCTAGCTGGCTCGAATCAAGCTAGTTAAATCTCACGGAGGCCTTTGTTAGAATTGTTTCTTATATTTGTGGATATGCGTCAAAATTGGTGTTCCTGATGTTTAATCGCGGGTCAACACTAAGTTTGAATGAACTCAAGATCAAAGCTAATCCTAAAGTGACCCTAGCACATTTTATTTGCGGTAGTGTGTGGAGTACTACGTTACAAGGTACCTCATCGTTCTTCTCAAGATTGCACAGTTTCTGTGACTTTTAAGCAGGTAAACCTGTTCTTCATTTCGGACAAACGAATATATAGTGACGCAGTTCTACATATTCCAAAAAGTCTTTGTGTTGTATGTATGTATGTATGTATATATATATATATATATATATATATATATATATATATATATATATATATATATATATATATACACATACATGTACACATATACAACACACGTATGTATATGTCTACGTTTATTAATATATATATATATATATATATATATATATATAAAAAATATATATATATATACATGTACACACATACAACACGTATGTATATGTCTACGTTTATTAATATATATATATATATATATATAAATATATATATGTATATATATATATACATGTACACACATACAACACGTATGTATATGTCTACGTTTATTAATATATATATATATATATATATAAATATATATATGTATATATATATATACATGTACACACATACAACACACGTATGTATATGTCTACGTTTATATATATATATATATATATATATATATATAAATATATATATATACATGTACACACATACAACACACGTATGTATATGTCTACGTTTATTAATATATATATATATATATATATAAATATATATATATACATGTACACACATACAACACACGTATGTATATGTCTACGTTTATTAATATATATATATATATATATATATATATATATATATATATATATATATATGCATACAGACTTACACACGTGTTTGTGTGCGTGTGTGTGTGTACGCTTGTATGGAAATACATGATTTACTTTTTAGTTGTTAAAATCTTTCTGTAAGGGAAGTCATTGGTTTCCCTCACTGGAATTTCGACAATAGCAAAAATATTGATAAAAATCAAATTTGATATATATCTTTTATATTATCTGTTTAGTATTTCTATCTATCAACCTAGTTGCATGTCTTTCTGTCTCTCTAGCCATCTATCTGCCTATCTATACATTCACTTATCTTACTGTCTGTGTATCTACCTTGTTATCAGTCTACTTACATACACACGAAGATATACAGACAGCCACCATACATTCCTCATGTATATATATGTATATAGACATATATATATATATTTACAATCACGTGCGTAGTTTTCTTTGTTAGAGTATAGGCGTTTAAATATTTGATTTGTCATCTGAGAGATAGAAAAGAGAAGAGAGAGAGAGAGAGTGGTGAGAGAGCGGAGAGTGTGTGAGTGATAGAAGCAGAAGCGTTAAATTATAGGAACGTTATGCAATGGAGCTGAATATAAAATAAACACGAACGGGAATAAAAGCAAGTTTAACCGAAACAGTAAATATAACAGTTAGCGATTCACGGAATGCTGTGGAGTTACCGTAGCAATGGCGATATTGTGGTTTACCATGAAAAGTTTCATTCAGTTTATACGTAAACACAAAACTGTAAACATTAAACCGAACAGAATTAAGTCGCACACTGGATGAAATTGCAAAAACCACTACATGTGTACTTTAAGCTCTAAATGATGGAAACTGAGAATTTTACGAGCGCTTCCTTTGTGATGCTCCAATACCCCCATATAACACCATGAGGGGTGGAACGGATCGGGAGTCATGCTGAAGAATAAATAATGGTGAAATACCTGCATATTTGATGTGTAACATTAAAACCAGCTAATGTGACCTCAGCTACATTTAATGCTATGTCTATCTTTCTTACACACCCAGGAATTATTGCATATGCGCTCCCAACACACAAACATATCTATACATACGTACATGTCCGTGTGTGTGTGTGTGTGTGTGTGTGTGTGTGTGTGTGTGTGTGTGTGTGTGATATAACACTGTTAATAGAAATAGCGTAAATGTGAACCAGCGTTGCACAAAACTGCAGCTGCTCCTACATGGATTCTGTAGCAAAAGAAAGCATTCTCGTACGAGCAATTATATATATTTTTCTTCCCCTCTATGTAATTGTGACAAGTATGACCCTACTATCAAAACGAACATATATTTTTTTAAAGCATTACTTTATACGTTGAAACCTATTCCCCAGATGAAATTTAAGAAAATTAATTCTATTCTAAAGTTGTACTGAAAATTGGAAAACGATGCTGTAGGGAAAACGACATTTTAGGAAGGAATCTCAACTTGAGCCAACGTGAATATCCATCGCCCACGTTACTGATTTTAACTGAAGCAGAATGATCTCATCATTATGATGATGATGTTTCAATCGGCCTTACTCTTCAATGAAGAAATATTTGGGCATGAAGAAGGAGTATGTTTACTTTCCCCATGAACATCGAAATGAGAGAGTTTGTCTTGAAAACAAAAACTGTGTCTAATAACTGGATTGAGTGAAGGTGTTAGATTGAATACTCTCCACATTTACTAGTTATCAAACCAATTAACATTTAGTTTTATGGAGTAACCTAAGGGGTAGTGTGTATGGTGGACACACACCTGGAAATAAGTGATGAAATTTAAGAGACTGTTGTTGGATAGTACGCCCAAATAACAAGTGAAAGCATCTGTGATGTTTACATAACCAGCGGCTTGCTTTTCACAGTAGATATAATTTTGCAGGTGGATGTGGACTTGATACGTCGTCTGGCTTAAGAACCCCACCTGGTTCCGTGGTTAGCTTCAATGAGTTCTACTCTGTTGCACATAATTAGGTCAGGTATCCATATTAAAGAGAGCATCGTCCCATCTTTCTACCAATCTAACAAGTCTCCTAAAGGGATATAGTCACTCTCTTCTCACCCTCTTGGGTGAAGCAAAGACAAAAAGCATTTTGGACAGGATAGCCATCACTTGCAAAACTAAAAATATATACATATATAACTGCTGCTCTGTGAGTGGGATTAGGGTAAATAGATGGGTTTCTAAGGACATTGGATCAATCAAAATTCAAACATTGTATACTTTAATAAAAAGCATGTCCTGTACATTATCTACCTATCGGTCAATCGATGTGTGTGTGTGTGTGTGTGTGTGTGTGTGTGTGTGTGTGTGTGTGTGTGTGTGTGTGTGTCTCTGTATGTATATATGTATGTATGTATATATGTATGTATATATGTATGTACATATGTGTGTATATACAGACAAAGAAACAAATAGATTAAGCGGGATACGCAACTAGACACTTAGATAGTTACATATATACATACACACGTATTACATTGCATATATACGCACATAACCATACACACACACACTCATATATATATACATATATATATATATACATACATACATGCATATATATATATATATGTATACATGTATATACATATAGACAGGCACACACATACATACGTACATACGTAATTATGCATACTCTCATACAGGTTATTTGCTTCAATATTCACGCTGTATCCAACATATTCACAAACGGCAACTACTCCAGAACGCACACATACCTACACAGTGAATCATACACAATCACACACACCCACCAACTCACAGACGCACACACACATGCACATACACGCATTCAACCCTACACCGACACCTACACACACACAGATGAGCAAGCTTATATACGGCTACGAAAAAAGAAAAATCATAAAATAATCGAAAGACCCGTGCAATTGAACAAACGCACTCCAATGTCGCAGAGTCTGTTTTCATGTTTCCAGTGAGAGTGGCTTTTAAGAATTTAATAAATATATTTGTCGAACCATCACATTGCTTCTATTAAATTTAAATCCAAATTCAATATTGACAACAGCAGTGGGAGCAGCGAAAAGAAGCCGGAGTAAAATGTCAGGTGAAACATTAAACAGAAAATAAAATGATTATCGTCATATCCATGTAAATATACTTATACATATATGCATGCATGTATGTATATGTAAATACATACATATATATATATGTACATGCACACACACACACACACACACACACACACACACACACACACACACACACACACACACACACACACACACACACAATGTATACACCTATATATATGCATGCATGTATATATATATTTATGTATATAAATATACACACATGTACACACACACACACACACACACACACACATATATATATATATATATATATATATATATATATATATATATGTTAGTCTACGTATGTTTGAGTTCATGTGTACACATTGATATGTTCGTATGAATATACGCTCAATAAAATTGGAATTGTAGAACATATGGCGATGCCAGCAGTTGTAAAACGTTGCTGTTGACTTAATTTATTAAAAACAATTAACAACTATGAATCGAACACATAATCGATCGATAGAGCCCCCCGACCATCCTACAAACTCCAAACACACGAAAACACACGTATGTACCCACGCACGCATACACACAACCAAACATCGTATAAAAAAAGACATTGAAATAAAAGCACAATACTTTGTGTAAACTGGAGCACAAAGTAGTTAGTCTTGATAGGAAATTAATAATAAAACGTGATCAATAATATTTGAGAGAACATTGAAGTAGCGACAGTTGAAATATAGAAACATTCGATATGAAATCGTGTAACTGATCAATGCCGTCTTCTTGAAACATCAAATGATCGGTTTTTCGTAAACAGGAATTGATTAATTAATGCAAATCCATGTTTTCTTGAAATATCAACAGATACTAATCGCAACACAGAGATTGAGGCAGAAATACTTCTCATAGTTTACACGGCAATTGTTTTGACGCTAATGAAAGAGAGTAAATAGCTTTGAAATCGTCATGAAGAGAATCTTCCGCCGTTTATGGATAATTTAAAATTGTTTATGCTCTGAAATATGCTACTCTTTTACTAGTCTCAGTCATTTGACTGCGGCCACGCATGGAGCTCCGTCTTTAGTCGAGGAAATCGACCCCAGGACTTATTCTTTGTAAGCTTAGTACTTATTCTATCGCTCATTCTTTTTGCCGAACCACTAAGTTACGAGGACGTAAACACACCAGCATCGGTTGTCAAGCGATGTTGGGGGGGGGGAACAAACACAGATACACAAACACATACACATACATATGTATATATACATATATACGACGGGCTTCTTTCACTTTCCGTCAACCAAATCCACTCACAAGGCTTTGGTCGGCCCGAGGCTATAGTAGAAGACACTTGCGCAAGGTGCCACACAGTGGTACTGAACCCGGAACCATGTGGTTGGTAAGCAAGCTACTTACCGCACAGCCAATCCTACGCCTATCTTAATTGTTTTGTTTTATAATATTCTTCATATACAGTGAATATGAGATATTTCATATATGAATATCTGCATATCTATTTCTGTATCTTACTGTTATTTTACCAATTTATATACCTATTAACCTATTACGGTCGCGGATTCAGCTTAAATAGTGGCACATTGAGACAGTTTTTCTACTATACTCCCGGTTGTTGTAGACACAAAGTACAACCGGCTCATCGTATATATATACATATATATATATATATATATATATATATATATATTGTTGTGAAGAAGTAGAATTACCCAAGACATATAAATAGATGTGGTCTAGCCGTGGTAGAGGAGTTGAGTAAAATTTATAAAGTACCTCAATTCATTAAAGTGCTAAGCTTTAAACTACTGTAAATACACTCTTTTAAAGACCAACATCCACAATTTTCTCTAAATAGGATTTTATACGGTGAAATATCAAGCTCGGTGCCCGCTAAACCATGGCATACAAGCTCATTTTGCCAGCAGCAGCCTTTATGAGCGAGGTCGTTGAGTCTAATGTTATATTGAAAATAGACACGCCTATTGACTATTTTGGTTTCATTGTGTTATGTATCTTCGTGACTTGGAAATTAATGTTCCACCCACTTTATATTTCTTTATATTTCTCTTTTCGATTGTAATTGTAGATTAATTAACATGTCAGACTTGTCAGCATATTTGGGAAACCTGATGAGTTGAGAGTGGCATAAAGTATCATATAAGCTTATGTATATTGTGCCCTCTGATTACCTGACTGCATTTTTTTACGTCATAACAAAGATTCTCAATGAATCGATCGTAACAGTTCTAGATAACCCACTCATCTCTTGATATATACGTGTGTATGTTTTCTGTATGCGTGTGCGTTAGTGAGTGTGTGTGTATGTATGTATATGTTGTTGTTGTTGGCACTCCGTCGCTTACGATCTCGAGGGTTCCCGTTGGTCCAATCAACGGAACAGCCTGCTCGTGAAATTAACGGGCAAGTGGCTGAGCACTCCACAGACGTGTACCCTTAACGTAGTTCTCGGAGATATTCAGCGTGACACAGTGCGACAAGGCTGACCCCTTTGAATTACAGGCGCAACAGAAACAGGAAGTAAGAGTGAGAGAAGGTTGTGGTGAAAGAGTACAGCAGGGTTCGCCACCATCCCCTGCCGGAGTCTCGTGGAGCTTTAGGTGTTTTCGCTCAATAAACACTCACAACGCCCGGTCTGGGAATCAAAACCGCGATCCTATGACCGCGAGTCCGCTGCCCTAACCGCTGGGCCATTGCCCCTCCACATATGTATATGTACGCACGGAAATAAGTATATTTGTGCGTATGAGCGTGTGTGTGTGTGTGTGTGTGTGTGAGTACTGCAGAACAACCTCCTATAATTATTGTACCATAAATGAAATTTGACCAGTGACAATGTTGTTACCACAAAGCTAATATTTTTAGGGCTTTGCCTAGCTAACATCATGATGTGCTCCAATGCAGACTGTCCGTTTGTTCTGCGAAGCGTTATAAAGATGCAAACACACAGGAGGGTTTTTGTCGCGTATTTTATATGCTGAAGTAAATAATAATAATAATAATAACATCGATAATTACAACAACAGCAACGAAAATCCAATATAAATTGGAAATTTATAAAAATGAAAAACTATACGCAACATGTCAATATTAAAATACACAAGCATAGCAAGCAACAAGCAAACAAAACACAAGTAAATTGGTTATGCAAACTCTACAATAGCTACGTATTTCATTTAAATGTTAGTATTTTATGACCGAACAAATAGCTTGAATGTGTGAACTACTGAACAAACCGACGGTGGTTGACGTTGCTGTGTGGGTTATGGTTGTAGTATTTGTGGTATTGCTTAAATGCTTCTGTCGACTGGAACACTGGTTGTAGTAGTAGTAGTGGTAGTGGTGGTGGTGGTTTTGGAGGCGCGTGGCCTTGTGGTTAGGGTATTCGGCACAAGATCTTATAGCCATGATTTCGAATCCTGGCATCTTGCTATTCCCTTTGTGCAGGACACTTTATTTCGCCTTGATCCAGTACGCTCCACTGGCAAATATGAACAGAACTTGTAGTCGAAAGGGTAAGCCTTGTCACATTCTGTGTCACGCTGAACCTTCTTGAGAACTATGTTAAGACTACGCCTGTCCGTAGAGTATTTGGCCACATGAACGTTAATTTTTACGGTTATTGCAATTGTCATTCGGGTGAGGTTTTCTGCTTTTGATGTTCACCACTGTATATATATATATATATATATATATATATACACACAGAGAGAGAGAGGGAGAGAGAGATTCAGAATAATATCGTACTTAAGTTGAGGCACCAGAATTTAGTACGGTATTATCCATACAATTTCATAGTAAGGTACTGCATTACCTCTGGATATCCTTGTTGCTTATATATATATATATATATATATATATATATATATATATATATATATATACTGTGAGATATAGAGATTTAGATACAGAAAAATAGACAAACTGACTGGCAAACCGGTGAATGGTGAGACGGACGCACGTAGACAGATCGTAAGTGTTCTTTTCTACAGCAACACGGAAAGCGAGTGGCTAAGATAGAAACAGCACTGTTTAAAGTATTGTTATATTTCAGGATTGTCATTTCTGTTTCGAATCTGAGTCAGACTCACTCGTGATCCTGCTACCTGCTAGAGGGTGGTAGCGGTTCGCTTCCCCCTTCTAACAATATATTGTACATAACGCGTGCTGAGTCGCAGCTGTAACTAGCCGGTGGAAAATCTACCTGGGGTTAAACTAGTAGCCGCATTCATCAGCCACTTTGAGGGTGTGACTAGCTTCACCAGTTCCCTTTTTTTTTCTGTCAAAGAAACACACGCATTATACATTTGTTCTTCACTCTTTTATTACCGTTCTTATATTATCTTCTGTCCATTATTCAGAGATCGTTCCTCACACATCTCTGACACCTTCAGCGACCTTTTCCGTCCACCATTACAGACTGAGCAGGCAGATATACGTAGACGGGAAAATTCGCCAAAGCAGCATGTGTGTCGAAAGTTTTCCGGACAGTGGACAAAATCTAAAATAAGAACAGTAGTAAATGAATGAATATATAGGGCGTGTGTTTATTTGGCAAAAGAAAAAATAAGTGGCCTTACAGAAATACATCAATATCAGAACGCGATTTCACATCAAGAATCTAGCAAAACAAATTCATAAACGTAATGTTTAGGATGTTAAATCATTAAGTTCTCCAGACTTATAAATCAAACCCAAGATACGCTTAGTTGTGATAGAATTGCCAATTAAAATGTGTTTATACTCATCAACTATTTATATGAAAAAACATATATATACAGTAGAGATATTAGAATGTAGAAATAACCGTGTATCGATTATTAGTTATGTATTATAGTAAAGTTGTCATTAACATTGCTAATTTTATGAGATGGGAAGCTCTAAGCGATTTGTCTTACATCTTAGTACGGAAGATATATCATTATGTTCATGGTTTATTCAGAGAAGTGGACAACTTGGGGAGTCCAATTAATTAATCGTTTCCTTAATAATAACATGGTGGTGAAATAGTAACGAATTTTGTGATTGATTCAGACAGAAATCTTTAGTAAATCTGCTTCTATACAAAAACAGGCCCTGTCTCCTATTTTTTCCTCTTTCTCTCTCTCTCTCTGTCTCTCTCTCTCTCTGTCTGTCTGTCTCTCTCTCTCTGTTTCCCTTTCTATTTCTCTCTCTCTCTCTCACTCTTTGCGTCAAACACACAGTCACGCGCAGCCATGCACACGCATAATCATAAAAACACGTGCGCATATTTGTGTACGCGTGTGTGTATGCGTCTGAATACATTTATATATATAGATATATATATACACACACACACACACACACACACACACACACACACACACACACCTGTGCGTATATAGAAACATTCACACATACATACGTCCGTACATTACATACATATATACATACATACATACATACTGTTTTGTCGATGCCCACAGGCGAAGAGGTAGGCTCTCCCAAGACATATAAATTGAGGTTGTCTGGCCGTAATAGGAGGTTGAGTAGCAATCGTGTAGCGGTTGAGTAGAGATCCTCCGAAAGTTTATTATTTGCTGGCATTCTTCAGCCACTTTCTGCAAAGTGAGTTTCACATCTTGGTTCAACTTTGATAATACTCTTTTCCTAATTTCCGCGTCTTCCGTTGCCTCTAGTCCATAAACGAATATTAGACACTTGAACATATCTGGCGTTAATTCTTCCAACTTGAACCTTTCGCAAGCCTTCTTACTGCAGGCGAGAAATAGTACAGAATCATCTTCAGCAACTAGTTCTCGCCTGCAGTAACAATTCTGTTAACTTCAGTAGTTGCTGCTGTTACTCCTGTTGTTTCACTTGCTGCAATTGTGGTTTCACAACTGCTTTCAGTAACTCTTCCATTTTTGGTGCTATCGCATCCTCGTTGCCACTGTTATGTCTCAACGCTTGTGCTGTCTAGCACCTTCGGATGATCTCTACTCAACCGCTACACAACTGCTACTCGACTGCTACTCAACACTTCTACCACGGCCAGACTACCTCTATTTATATGTCTTGAGAGATCCTACTTCTTCGCCTGAGGGGCGTCGACACAACACATACATACATACATACATACATGATGATGATGGCCGTCCACTTGTGACCGAGGAAGACCATTGCCGACCTTCAGGAACGTTATGCGCTCTAGGACTAACTTATATATTTTGCATTTACGGCTCCGTTGGTGGCTAATGAGTCCTGCTCTTGACAAGCATACACGACTGCAGACATTGCAGATTAAGCTTTCCCCATTCACTATATGTAAGCGGTATCAAAATTGCAAAAATTTTCGCCAACATTCATTAAGAAAAACAATGATTTAGTAAAACTCTATCGATGTTTAAATTATTCATTTTATTCTAAAAACATGCATTCAAACGCCATAATCGGATTAATGCCATAGCTGGAAGATATATTTGTTATAGCCGGCAAGCCATTATTTGTGATGGTTAGCAGAGTCTGTGTAGTTTTGTGGTTAACGCTTTCGACTTCGTAATCGCGTAGTTCTAAGTTGTAACTCGCAACACGGCTATTGAGTCTGTGTCGCTCTTTATGTAATTTTAAACCGGCGAGCTGGTAGAATCGTTAGCACGCCGGGGGAAATGCTGAGCGGTATTTCGTCTGCTGTTACGTTCTGAGTTGAAATTCCACCGAGTTCGACTTCGCCTTCCTGCTCCGTTTAGTGGCTAACTGCATTCCTTTTCAGAGCCACCTATCGTTCCTTTGATAGGCTATAACTACATTCAGGTCCTCTCAAGTGATTGAAATGCACTTCATCGTTGCTATTTTTATCTACGTCACACTCTCCTCTTCCAGGACAGTGTGAGCTAGCTCACTTATTAGCTGACACATGGACGATACAGTAAAACGTCCGTGCAAAACATTCCACTGCTTTTACTATGTAACGGTACCAGCATTTTATTAGTTCTTTCACAGGGAAATCTGTACTTCCACATATCCAATTAGCTTTGTTCATTGACTTCTCTCTCAAGAGAGACTTTCAAATACAGCCAGGACACATCGAAACAGATCTTTGTTATCCTTTGTCGGCTGGAAGCTATCCAGATCGCACTCCCCTCTTCCAAAAAAGTGACTACTCCAGAGTTCGTGCTCTTCTGAACCGGTGAATCAATATAGCTATTCGTTGTGAACCAATAGTTAGTATGTATGTATATAATCATGCGTTTATGTTTGCATGTATGTCTTTATATATATATATATATATATATATATATATGTCTGACTATGCATGTATATCTGTGGGTATGTGTTTATGTATTTATGTTTGTATGGTTTGATATATACCCGCTTAATTCATGGAGACGGAGTGGTGCCGCGGAAGCATACACCGAACGTCATTACATGTAATGTTACTGGAACCAATTCTATTTCGGGACTCACGACAATCGATGTTTTCTTGTAGGTGAGAAATCGATAGAGAAAGTGGAAACTCTAACCCATTCCAGAATTGGTACTTGATATATCAATCCCGAAAGGATGAAATACAAATTTGATCTCAATAGCATGTGAACCTAGAGCTCAGGGAATCAGAAGGAAAATTATTATGGTAACGCAATCTATACGAAGTTGTTACGATTCTGAAGATTGATTACGAAACATATATACACGAGTACACATACGCACACACACACACACACACACACACACACACACACGCGGGTCCTCATGTGGTTATCTATCAACCTAACGAGATATCTAGATATCTTTCTCTCTCACTCTTTCTGTCTACCTATATATATATATATATATAATGTATTGCATGTTATATAAGTGTGCACGCGTGTGTGAATGTATATGCATATACAAGAGCAATGTATATTTATGTATTAAGGTGACAAATATCGCATACTTATACCACATGTGTTTTATTTCTATAAGCAGAGTATATAATAATATAAGCGATTTCAATAAAAATACGAACATCTACAAGTGTTTGAACATTAAGGTGTGTTAAGTCGACCATTATATTCTATGGAGAGATAGCAAAAAATGATAGAATTTAAAATACTGGCAGTTGACAGAATATTGAAATAATACTTTATCACATTTCGTATTCTTCATAATAGATTGGGAGAGAGTGACAGAATGGGAGAGGAAGAGGAAAACAGAGACGGAGATAGATTTTGCTGAAATATCTTGTGACTCTTTAGAAAAAAATATTCGGTTTTTTATTTTTTTTTATTTTAGATAAACCTTCAATTTATTCAAGTTCTTTTGTACTGTAATCTTTTAAAATTGAAATAAAAAGTCTTTAAAAAATCCTCCATTTATATTTATATATATTGAGAAAAAATATACAAAAAATACTCCAATGAAAAGAGTAAGCTGCAATATGTATAAATATATATATATATATATATATATATATATTAGAAAATTGCGTGTGTATATATATATATATATATATATATATATATATATATATATATATATTAGAAAATTGCGTGTATATATATATATATATATATATATATATATATATACGCAATTTTCTAAAGATTTTTTCAGATATTAAAATAAGTCTTTGGGCAAACTTTTCTAATGGAGAATTAAAATAATATAAATTGAAATCAAGATAATGCACACACATGCGCAAAAGTGTGAATAGATGTGTATATATATTAATTGTTGTTGTATTTCCTATCTGGTATATGCATAATCTTTCATCGTAAAGTACAGATGGTCATCAGAGTAATGTAGTCACGACCTACAATGATTTCTCTACTTCTTCGTTATCTTTTACCTGTTTATAATCTTTTCTACGATAGACACAAGGCTTGAAATTTTGTGGGGAGGGGCCAGTCGATTAGATCGACCCGTACGCAACTGGTATTTAATTTATTGAACTCGAAAGGATGAAAGGCAAATTTGACCTTCGCGGAATTTGAACGTAAAGACAAACCTGCTTACGTTTCTGCCAGCTCGCCACCTTCACATGTATATAATGTACACTCCAAACAAGCAGTAGATAACTGTACGTTTTTCATACAAATCCTTTTAGATTTCTTATCTTGTACCCCAGCACTAAAAAAATCGGTTATTCCACTTCTATAAAATATAATTGATTTACGTCACTACATTCTCCCTAAATATAACGCTTGTCTTCTGCAGCATTTAAAATCAGCAATTTTGAAGGAACATCGATTCCTTTATTTGTCTTGTATATATTTTATCGACCCCGACAATATGGATGAGAGTTATAGATGACATTGGTCGGAACTCAACTCAGAACATAAAGTCGGGAAAATACCGCTGTGCATTTTTTCCGGCTTGCTAACTCTTCAGCCAGTTCACCACCTTTCCGTAATAAATGTAATACCTTCCAATTATAACACAATGCCAGTAATTTTGAGGATAGGGACAAGGCATTTACATTGAAATTAGTACATGGCTGGTACTATATGTTGGTGCAAGTCTAAGTTCACCTCGGCGGACTTCAAATTCGAAATAGTAACAGAAGGAAGAATTGGTCCAAAACATTTTGCCGACTGCTAATGACTTTGTCAATCTGCTCCTTACGAATGCATTTTACAATCTTCATAATCCAGTATATTTATGCTACTCGTATTATTTAGACAGCGGTCAACCCCGACAGGTCGCAGTATTTCTAAAAATCATCTTACAACATTCAACATTGTATCATTTATTCAGATTTAATATGTTTAGGACAAGCACATGGCTCTGTGTTTAGTGTTGGGTTCACAATCAAGAGGTAGTGAATTTTATACCCAGACCGGTTTACGAGTTGTGTTCTTGAACAAGACACTTTGTTTCACGTTGCTGCTGTTCATTCATCTGTAGAAATGTGTTACAGCGTCACTGCTACATTTACATTATTTACATTTGACGGATATTTGTCCTCATCGTATTTGTTGTTAACACAACATTTCGGCTGACATACCCTCCAGCCTTCATCAGGTGTCTTGGGCATATGGCGTAGTGGTTAAAAGCGCGGGCTACTGACCCCATGTTTCCGAGTTCGATTCCAGGCAGTGACCTGAATAATAATAATAATAATGATAATAATAATAAAAGTAATAATATCAAAAGCATGATAAGAAAGAAACTAATAGCTTGTGTGAGAAAAATGATATTGTGACTAGAAATCAATGTATAGCTAAGGTAGACGCAGGTAAAACCACATAGATCATAACACATTTCGCTGAATAGTAAAATACAAATTTTATAAAATAAGTCCTGGGGTCGATTTCTTCGCCTGAATCTCTTTAAGGTAGTGCTACAGCATGGCCGCAGTCAAATGACTGCAATAAGTATATGAATACGTATATTATAATCAAAAGGTCCATGCAGTGTCCAGACTCACAGTACGTGGTTACATGGAGTATACAATACCTACAGATTATCAAAACACCCCTCGTATGTTTTATTCCTGCCATATCAAAAACGGAGTGGAGGCGCGTGGCTTCGTGGTTAGGGTGTCAGTACCATGGTCGTGAGATTATGGTTTCGATTCCTGGACCGGGCGACGCGTTGTGTTCTTGAGAAAAAACATTTCACGTTGCTCCAGTCCACTCAGCTGGTAAAAATGAGTAACGCTGCGATGGACTGGTGTCCCGTCCAGCTGGGGGACACATACGCCATTGAAACCGGGAAACCGGGCCCATGAGCTTGGCTAGGCTTTAATAGTGCGCATTTATTTATTATATCAAAAACCAATTGCCAACGCCATAGAAATTGTCAAGATGTCAGTGAAGACCGGTCTAATTCGATCTCAAAATGAAATGAACTGTAAAAAAAGATACCAACATTTCTATCATTTCACACTGTACTTACATTGTCGTTGATACATGCTCGATATGCGAGATTATCACAGAAGGAAGGTGAGAGCGAGAATGTAAAACGGAGAGACAGACAGCTAAAGTCAGATATAGAAACAGGGGAAAGAGAGAGAGATGGTGAGAGAGAGAGAGGAAGAGAGAGAGAGAGAGAGAGAGAGAGGAAGGGATAGGAAAAGGGGGAGAAAATGATTGAGAGAGAGAGAGCGTGTCTGTGTGAATATTAATATGCATCCGCGATACAAGTACATATCCTACATAGAATATATAGAAATTTCAGATAATTAAATGCTCTTAAATGGAAGCTTTCCCCGTTAGTAATTTCCCTAATATGATGTCGATACAACTTCATATACTCTTTGTCACTTTCTGGACCCCAATTCCGGTCACCGCAGGGTGTTCTGTATCAATTATTTCATATTTTCTGCTTTCATTTGTTTCTTTTCAATATCAGATCACCCACTGTTCACCTTTAGGATGTACATGGTGATTTCGTTGCTGTTCTCGTTGCTATTGGTGATAAGCTCTTTCATTAACCTGACTGAAACGATCCATGCAGAGATACGCTCTATAAAGATTAAGCCTCTCTTATATAGCAACTACATATTTGAGAATATATTTATATTAACTAGGTTTGTATGTCAAGAGTCTAAACTTTCATGCTAATGCGATCATCAATGCAGTGACACTCCAAGTACGAGACCAGGAATTCAACTTACATTGTCTATCTATCTGTCCGTCCGTCCATCCGTCCGTCTGTATGTCTGTCTGTCTGTCTCTGTCTGTCCATCTATCTATCTATCCATGTATGTATGTATGTATGTATGTATCTATCTATCTATCTATCCATCTATGTGTGTATGTATCTATCTATCCATCTATGTATGTATTTATCTGTCTGTCTGTCTGTCTGTCCATCTATCTGTCTATCTATCTATCTATCTATATATATATCTATATATATATATATATATATATATATATATATATCTTTCTATCTACCTCCATTGTGTGTGGTCGCGTGTATACACGGGGGAGTCCACAAATTAAATATAAAGGCAATCAACACATTTTATAAGCGTTGCTTGTATTATCATTTGATAATCGAATTCCGTAAACTAAGGTCTAAAAGACACGAATTTCTAAGAGATGCTCGCGAAACTTTAAGTTGCAGGGAGCCGAATCAAATTGTTTTAAATAATAATAATGATAGCAATATTAATAATAATAATAGTACTGATGATGATGAGGAAGAGGAGGATAATAATAATAATATAGGTATAGAGAAGAGTTCTTTATTTGTAAACGATTGACACAATCCATCACTAAGGTAAACATAGCTGACGTAATCCATCACCAAGGTAAACTTAATGACGAAAAACGCGATTCGAAAGTAACAGATATTTATTTGTAGTTGAACTATATTTCGGCATCTCTTGTTCCTTCCACAGGTTCAAACTGAACATGTCAGTCTAATTCTCCTAATTCTTCTTTTTTGAAAGCACATGTTCTCAGAAAATATTCTGAATTTGCTACATGTTCAGTACTCAAAATGCATATATGGATGTGGCTCTATGCCTGTATGCAGGTGTGTATGTATGTATGTATGTATGTATGTATGTAAAGTAATGGTTGTGTTTACAGGTAAAGCATGATAAAGTTCTTCTCTTATTCGGTGAGCGAAATATATTACATTTACATATATATATCCTCTTAATCATTAGAGAAAATCTGTTTATCGTGCGCTCTGTGTTTTTATTGTGCATACGAATCTATCTCATACAACGTCTATTTTTCTCATTGTCAACCTTTCTGCAGCTTTACTGCCCCACTATTGTGCCTATGTTTAGCACTGATTTGACATTACGTGCTAAACATGTTTGGCTTGTTCTTGAAATCCTGAACAGGTTGAAGATTTGCAAATGACGAAATCATTTGTACCACTAACAGTCAACCAACTAAACGGAATCTATTTAAAATCCCAGACGATGAGTAAGATCTCGGTAAAATTTATCCGCAAAGACACCAGCGAACCGATCTGCTATATCACTTCGTGTTAGATGCACGCGTGTCTATATTGTAATTTCCTTATTTGCCATTTGTAATCTATTCATTTCGAGAATATTTCCGTCTTCCATTATTTAAATTCGTATCCTTTTATCCTGAATTATCTGCTAATCTTTAGTAACAATTCGAAGTTATCCATAACGTTATGAAGAGGGTTGGTGTCTGTCTTCATATGTGATTTATTTTATACAGGATGAATTTAATAGCATATCCGAGCCTAAGAAATCTTAATAACACTGTTAAAAGTAATATGTATATCATAAAAAATTCGAATACCTCAAGCTATCACTAGATCGTATATTTCTCTATCAAGCGCAATAGGTTCAGCGTACACGTCAGCGAGACTTAATTTAGTTTCTCTTATACAATCTAATCAGATTTCTTATATTCTTCCCTACCACTATCAACTCTGAAGGCGTTCCATTACTCCAGAATGAGGAATCGTGTCACAGGCCTTTTTGTAATCGATGTATGCCATTGCAAGATTCCTGTGTCGATTCCAGCATTCCTGGAAAATTAATTTATCTACCAAGTAATTGGTTCACAGAAATCCTACACACTCGCTGACCACCTACTTTCTTCTGGTTTCCTTTCTGCTCTACTATCAATATGCGTTGGCTATCAATCCATTTACCAATCTATATAGGCATCTATCTATCTGTTTCTCTCTCTTTCTCTCTCTCTCTCTCTCTCTCTCTCTCACACAAACACACGTACACAATAAATATATATATATATATATATATATATAAACACTTACATGTATATGTATATATATATATATATATATATATACACATACATACATAGAGAAAGAAAGAATGAAAGAAAGGAAGATATATATAAACCCATGTATATATATATATAATATATATGCATATGCTTACGCAAGTATATATGTGTGTGTGTCTCTGTGTGTGTATCATTTTACACACACACGCAAACCCAGATTCACAGATATACATATACACCTATATGAACGTGTGTGTGCGCATAGATGCATTCTGTTGCCTACAAAATGCGTCTCAATATGAAGCACCATATTAACTTATTAAAAGGACACGCGAATCGTGTCTACAAATTGTCATCTGTATTACTTCATTGAAGAACTATACACTCAAGCAGACTAACACACCGTACTTTTACATACTCCATCCCACCTTCCATTCTGTGGAACGTCTTTTGTTCCTTAGGGTATAATTCAATTCCTCATTTATTCCTTATATGCAAAGAAGCCATTAGATTTTTAAGCAATAATTTTACGATAGATAACGTTCTGCTGTGATAGATTACTGCGGTTAACCTTTATCAACTGTATACTATTATCATATAGACGTTTCGGTTCCAATTGCTAGCGATTTTCTGTATTTCTAAGACAGTTTGATATTTACTTGATATTATTATCACTGTTAGTCATTGTTGCTCTTCTTCTTCTTCTTCTTACTACTACTATGATGCCCGTTATCAATATTATTACAAAGCTGGTCGTTGTAGAATGTTGCCGTGTGAAGAGGTATTTTCTCTTATGTTCCAGGTCCGACTGAAGACATTACATACATACGCTCATATATAGAAACATAAATGCATATATATGTATGTGTATATATATATGTATAAACACATAAGTACATGAAAATGCAGACACACGGGCACGAATGCATGCGCATTCGCACTCACAAACACATACATGTAAAGGGGAACATATGACACCTTTATATATTTTTGGCACAAAAGCTCATAATCATAGGTGAAAGGTCCATAAAGTCAATGTAGATCCTGCTATGAGACTCCAAAACTAGCGGTATTCCACACGGTATTTCTCCTGTATCAAATTCTATTCACAAACAATCGGGGTTCATTTTGAAGATCTTAACGCAGAATGATTCGCACTGAGGCCGAACATGGAACCATATGTTTGCAAAGCGGGCCTCTTTACTACAGCGACATGTTTGCACCATTGTCCAGCTTCCTAATCTAGTGCTAGATATTTAATTATTCAAGTCTTTACATGAACTTATATACTCATAGCTTCAGTATGGTTTAGATTTGTTATTCATATTTTTAATCACCTCCGATCCCAACACACAGCTGTCTGCTCTCTCATCACCTGTTCTTGTTTTTACTGTTGTTTTTCTTTTTGTTGTTGCTTTCTCTTTTTCTTTAAGTTCTTGGTTTGCTTGCTGACACAAAACAGTTTAGCGAGTTGTGTCCATGCTTTATAGTTATTTTATAACCAGATATTTTTTTATATATTACTTCAATAAATATTTTTTAATAATTTCCTGGCAACAAAAAGCACATAATCTCTTCTTTTCATGTTAAATATAATCTTCCCATTTCAGCTTTTGTGTAATATATTCTCGATCCAGTGATCACTTTTACAGGTTTGTCGTGTAGTCTTTCCAATTCATTTCGTTTCCAGGGAAAAAAATATTGTAGTTATAAGTTACTTTATTGTTACATTTTTATTTAGGTAGGGGCCGCTTAGCTGTCTTTTAAGTATTAACTTCATGTGTTTAGAATATTCCATCTTAATACTTTTTATCCATGTCTTTGTAAACAGTCTATTCATTCATACCTAAGAATTTGTACGTCTGTGTTTGGTTAGTCTTATCTCGATGTCTTTGTATCTTTATTGAACACGATATGAATGTCGTTTCTATTAAATAAATGTAATGTTTTCTTCGCAATTAATATGGCGACAGCATTGATTACAAGATTTTGCTTGGTGATAAAGATGTTCGAATATATTTTATTAAATGTACGAAGGCTAAATTTGTGATTTAAAAAAAAAAGAACAGATTAGTGATATTCTTTCGCTTATTTATTCATTTATTCATGTAATTTTGTATTATGTTTAATAATCTTGAACATTTCAATTTGGATCAATTTTTCGTTTGCCCAAAATATGATCTTATAACGATTTAAAGTTTTAATTATTACCACTCCGCGGTTATTATCAAGATGAGTATCAACGTCCTCAGACTTTTCAATTCAAAAATATCATTCATGTTAATATAAATTCAATCTTTCGTATTTATATTTTATATTCGACGCTCATTGTTATCTCCCGTTTATTAATATGTATGGGCAAAATATGCAGCGTAAAATGCGTTGATTATCGTAATCAATCGATACCAGTATGTGCACATACATACGGAGGAATATACGAACACACGCACACACACACACACACACACACACACACACACACTCTTACACTTAATTATATGTATTTATTTTCTCCTAGTTAAGAATAATTCGGATAAAATAAATGGGTTAATGGAGACCAGGGTAGCAAAGATCATAAAATAACTGTAGCGTAACTCCTGTTTGTGAGGCAGAAACTCTTTGATATTTTGGGTATTTGTCTATATATGAAAATTTAAAGAATGGAGTAAACGCATGTTATAACTGCATACTTTTATCCCAATGCAGTTATAACATGCGTTTACTCCATTCTTTAAATTATATATATATATATATATATATATATATATATATATATATATACACAGACGCATACATATCCTATTCTTTTATTTGTCTCAGTTATTTGACTGCGACCATGCTGGAGCACTGCCTTCAGTCGAACAAATCGAGCCCATGGCTTATTCTTTGTAAGCCTAGTACTTATTCTATCGGCCCCTTTTGCCGAACCGCTAAGTTATGGGGACGTAAACACACCAACATCGGTTGTCAAGCGATATTGGAGGGGCAAACACAGACATGCAAATAAATGCACATATATACATACATATAGACGACTGGCTTTTCTGTTTTTCCTTTCTCCTTATTTAATTGTGCGAATCTGAATGTGTGTCGGTGTATGTATATGTATGTATATATTTTATATGCCCATGTGTGGTCGTGTGCATATATGGTTATGTATATATGTATATGAATATAAGACTGTCCGGTACATATGTGCGACTTTCATGTACACACATCTACTTCATTTATACTGATAAACATGTTTGTACATTACAGGTGTAGGTGTGTGGTAGGAGAGTGTATATATATATATATATATATATATATATACGTATATTAATATTACAAGTGTATTATGCTACGTGTACGCATGCATATGAGGAGGATGTTGCCTACCATATATATATATATATATATATATATATATATATATATATATACATACATACATACATACATGTGTGTACATATGTGGACATATGTGTAAGTATGCGTACGAACACACACTTATATATTTTTGTTTATATGTGCATGTACGTATATATGTGTGTGTGAGTGTGTACGTATGTAGACTTTGAATATGGTTGCGCGTGTTTTTCATCTTTCTTTTTTCTGTTTCTACCTATTAGAGTAACTTCCCTTTTATTCAACAATTTTTCCATCAATAGCCGATGAGAATGTATCGTAGCTCTTTCCTCCAACATTCGAAACTCCGAGTATTATAATGAAAACGTTTTACTGTCTGTTCTAAATTATAACATATATAAATAATCCGCTATTTATCTAATATCGAGGTCTCATTCTTTTGCCTTTACTTATTATTATTACCATCATCATGATTATTATATATATATACATATATATATATGTTTGTGTATACGTGTACTGCAATGTATATATATATATATGCGCCTGTATATGTATGTGTATATATATAGAGAGAGAGGGAGAGGGAGGGAGAGAGAGTGAATAGACAAAAATAATTAGATAAAAAGCACAAATAGTTCCATACAGCTTATACATATCCTTCATGTATATTGCTAATAGTGAAATTTCTTCAGATATACAAACAAAATTCTTTCATACTCATACTTTTACGTTCTTAGAATCTATAAGACCTACACTCTTCTTTGATTTTTCCAAATTGATATTCCTTGGTGGATTGTTTCCAAGAATTACAACAGATCAGCATCTCGCACCAGCTGTGAGGTGGTTCCTGTGCAATAAAGTAACTGCACGCAGAGAAAATTGAAGTTCAAGGTTAGAACAATTTTCTGAATTTCCTTTACTAACGAACTCATGAATTTTAGGCGTTTATTCACTGTGGCTACATAGTTGTGTAGCTATATCCGCCTATCACAAATATTCGTACAGGAGGAACATAAAGAAAAATATTTATTTTAGATGTTTGCTTGCGCGTTTGTGCTTGCGTGCGCGCTTGTGCGTTTGCCTGTGTGTTTGTGTTTGCACAATTACATATATATATATGTTGTAGGCATATTACACACGCATGCCCCCCCCCCCACAAACTCATACATATATATATATATACGTATACCCATACTCACTCATAAACATATATATAATAGATAAGATTTGCGGTATGGATATACATTTCTGCATACTTATTTATAACAACTTACGTTATACATACATATATTTCACACACACGAACATACACACACACACACAATACAGACACACGCATACATATATATTCTTACGCTTCCAATATCGTAGTACGGTTAATAATATCGACGATAGACAAAGAATACACTGCAACAATGTTATGACAACACAAAATAGAAACAGCGGCAGTAACAAACACGCAAAGAAACAACAATCAATGTTTCCAACAAACTAAATGGAACTGTAAACTGTGCCTGGATTTCGAACATCAAGTTACGAACTACCAACTACGTCAGACCGCTACTATTCATATGTAATGGTCCCGTATATTCTCGTCATGGGGTGTCGTACTCTCGTTATAACATCTCCTCTGTCGAGATTTCGACTTCCAAAGAAATAAAGAAATTTTATTTATTAAATTCAAACAAACCAAGTTTGCTCTTAGAAGCGTTCAGATGTCTTAGAAAGTTAAAGAAGTGATTTTAAATTCTCAAACGCAGGATAATGCTAATAATATAGCCTGAACAGGATAAATTACCTCTATTTTTACAGAAAAAAATGTAGGTGGTTAGCTGTGTTATTTATTATTATCGTTATTTAGTATCCTTTTCGCTTGGACCTTATTTCGAGGTTTGGTCTGCTTCCGTTTTCTCATGCAGGTTCTACATTGCTCCATTACTTTCAGTGCTTGGACATCGAATACATTAAAAATACTTCCATAGGAATTTCTCGCCGGTATGTCTCTTCTTTAGCTGATTTGCGTGCCTTCTTTGTTCCCAGCGTGGTGCTTTAATTTGAAACACCATACTAACTATTTCTTTGGTTACAAGGCCATCCTACCAGCCTTCTTTATTATTTCTGTAGTCTTTAAAATGCACTTTATCTCCTACTTCGTAATATTTCGTTGCATCTTTCGTATTTCCTTCAGATATATTTTCTCTAGCAAGAAATTATCAAAAATCGATTTTATTTTTCTCTAGAACATCAACTCTGCGTGTGACCTTCCTGAATTTGTAATTGGATTGGGAGTTACTCCATATACCCTTAAGAATTTTTTTAGTACTTCGTCGTTAATTAATTCGTTTCTAGCTTTTCTTAACCAGCGATTAATATTTCCTACAATCTAACGCGAACTGTAAACTGAAACTGAGATTCAAAGATCAAACTACTACAAGTCGACTACGTCAGACTGATGAATATTTATGTAGTGGTCTCGTCTACTCTCGCCAGTGAGTGTCGGATTCTCACCACAACATATCATATATATATATATTATATGTCTTTGTGTGTATACATATGCATACATACATATACAGACCACACATACATACATCTCTCTCTCTCTCTCTCTTTCTCTCTCTCTCTCTTTCTCTCTCTCTCTCTTTCTCTCTCTCTCTCTCTTTCTCTCTTTCTCTCTTTCTCTCTCTCTCTCTTTCTCTTTCTCTCTCTCTCTCTTTCTCTCTCTCTCTCTCTCTCTCTCTTTATATATATATACGTAGGTTAGTCTGCATGTTTATAAATTTCTGTTAGAAATTATCCTTGAAGGTATACACAATTCACTGGCTTCCCATATGGAATTTTATTTCTGAAATTAATGAACTGTGTATGGAAACAGCTGTAGGTCTGAATTTCTAAGTATAATTTGTATGTCTCTTGATAAAAACATCTCTATCGATTTTTTTTCCATTTTCTTATTTTAGAGGTTTTATATATATATATATATATATATATATATATATATATATATATATATAACTAGGTGTAAATACATCTAAGAGGTAATATCAGAAGAATTTATGGGTTTATATTACTTATATTAATAACGATGTTACTTCAAGAGGTAAAGAAAATAAACATACAGTTTATTAATATATAAATGTAGATCAGAAATAGAAAAACAAAACAAAACAATAAATTGAAGAATTATAAATTAAATTCAATTTAAATATTTTATACAAACAAATGATACATCTTAGAAATTACAGCTGTTTCCGCTTCATTCATAAACGAAGTTTTTCAAGAATAATGAAATCCGTTTGAATATGTAATGATGCTTCATGAGATTAACATACCTGCGAAACTAGCTGACGAAAAATATCAAATGGAAAAATTTATAATTCCTAAATCTTTACAGAGAGTCTATATGAACGTTCTTAATCATAAATAAATAAATAATCTAACTGAAATTTTGTAAATTCATAGCATTAAATCTATAATTATTCCATTCTATATGTGTATATTTAAGTATACATACATACACAAAAAAAATTCGTACCTATAAACATATACATATAAACAAGTTATATATATATATATATATATATATATATATATATATTACAATTTACATACATATACAATTCATACACAGATATATCTATTTACGATGGTACATTATTTTATATATATTAATTCAAAACTAATATATTTTAAATTTGACTATTAGAATGTAGGGGAGGTAAATATTTTTTCCGTTTATATAAACAAAACGAAAAGCAAAATCAATTCGATAGGGTCAACGAAAAAAATACTTTAAATATATATGCATACATCAACGTAATACAATACAAGCGAAATGTCCCGCATCCTAACAACGAGCCAATACAACAACAAATTAAATAAGATATACACCCCATCAATTGATCCGACGCTTACACACACACACACACACACACACACACACACATATATATTATATACACACTCAGTCGCATACAAATAGTTGCATATATATATATATATGCATATTTAATGCACACATATACGCACATTTGTACATAAATACATCAATGCACATATATATATATACACCAATGCATATATATATATATATATATATATATATATGTATACATATGTATATACATATATCAATACATATAAACAAAACTAAATCGAAGCCAACTCTATATACACAGAAAAATAAAATCTATAGGCACTGAAAATCAAAGTAATATCACTATAACCGAAATGCCCCAAGTACGAATACCGTGCCCAAGAGTGTATTATACCTAGTAAATACTCTATATCTATTTTATATATACATATTATAGGCTACTATGTGGGTGCATATATATATATATATATATATATGTATGTGTATATATATATATAGAATGCGAAAATGGGACAAGAATGCAAAACATCCACACAGTTATGTGATGCAAAAAAGGAACAACAAAACATCCAGACGGATGATACAAAGAAAACAAGGACGGGTCATTCGAAGTTTTCTATCCTCAGTCGAGTTCCAGATTAACTTTGCAATTTGGGCTGGTTATACTCGAGATTGCTCCAATCTGGCCAGCCCCAAGGAAAAACTAAGCTAAGAGCATTACATTCCTTGGAAGAAAGCAGCGAATGTATACGAAAACAAGAACGGAATAAAAAAAAAAAACAGTAAGACCTTTTTTCACGATACTGCAGTTCACTTTGCTGGCGTTAGTAAGCTGCAATTGTAATTGAAGAGGCCAGACATTCCACAATCTGTGTCCCGCTGAATTTCCCTGAGAATTAGTCTAATTGTAGGTCTGCTTATGGAGTAACCATCCACTTTCTACGCCCGCGTGTTTTATTCCGTTGAAGTGTATTGAACATCATTGAAAAGGAAAATTAGGACCATCAATGCCGCGTGCTTTGCAGATAATTGGAAGACCACGTACGCTAACATTTCATTCATACAAGCAATATAAAAAAAAAACGTTGTGAGAAGTTGGATGGCGAAAGTCACGCACGAAAACATTTTATTTCAAGTTTGGAAAATTTGAGGCATGCCTTTCATAATGACCCCTTGTAACACTTGGCCCAGCCCGTATAATAATAAAACCTCATTTAAGAACCGGCAACGCTTTCCAGTGACAACTAATTAGTGTTGGCATCCAACAATATTTAGCAGAGATTATTTTCCACGGTTCATATTTTCATATTTTATTCTTGTTTGATTTTTAGCTTTTGGTTCTGAAAACAGCGTGTATATATGCCTGGCAGTAGACTTCCAGGTGAAATATATATATATATATATATATATATATATATATATATATATATATAAGACCTGTGTGCGCGCGCGCGTATTTGCCTCCCCTTAATGTAGTAGTTCCACAAAAGCGACCGATAACTTGAATAGCAGTCTTAAAGGATAAAGGAATAAAAGATTAGCGTTAGATACTTTTGGCTAAGAATTCTTTAGCATGACTGAAAGAAGAAAAGAATATATATATATATGTGTGTGTATGTGTGTGTCTGTGTGTTTGTATGTCTGTGTGTATACATATATATGTATAGACATATATAAATGCACACACCCATACACACATGTATATTTGAAATTCTAAAAAAAATACTTAATACAGTTTATAAGTATAAAGAGGATTTTTAAAAAAATTATCTTTTAAATGAGTTATCATAGCTTTTATCAAGATGTTACTATCTTTACTGAAACAAATCTTTTTCGTAGTGAGCGATATATATGGAGAGAGAGAGAGAGAGAGTGTGATAGATAGATAGATAGATAGATAGATAGATAGATAGATAGATAGATATGCGTTGATGTATGTAGTGATGTGGTGTGTACATTTGTGCATTTCTTTTTCCTTCGGAGTAAATCTTCTATGACATATACGTACGTTTCGTCTGTATGGTAATCAACACATACAACAACGTGAAACATACGCACACAGAGATAGACATACACACTGTTTCACACACACACACACACACACACACACACACACATTAATGTACCTATATAAATATACATAGAATCATCCATTCATGCATAATAACAGGCAGTCATACATAAATATTTCTTTGTTCTTAAATATATAGAGACCGACAGCCCTAAAGCTCATGACTGTTCTAGGTAAATACATCGAACGAAAGATAATGGGGGAGAAGCAGGCATTACCGTAAGGTATAATAAAAATAACGAATGCACAACACACTGCCGTCAGATCTCATATATATATATATATATATATACATATATATATGTATGGCTCTGTCTTTTTTCTGGTCTTTTCCTTCTCCATCCCACCGACTTTATCTCTCTCGTATCTGTAACTATAACACTAGCTGTCATTTTGCATTTTTTGCAAATCTAGATTATTTTTTCCCTTTCTTCACATAATAGTAAACGTACAATTACCTCTCGTATCTCTACCTAGACGTAACACTAACATACAGGCAAAACACACAAACACACCTGCATGAAGGTACAAGCATACATACGTACGTACGTACGTACGTACGTACATACATACATAAAAGTACATAAATATATGGATAAATAGATTTGTACGTTCATCATTCATATTCTTATAATTATATACACGTAACTGAATGTATGTAAGAATATATATATATATGTGTGTGTGGTGTATGTGTGTGTGTGTAAGACATGTAATATATTTATGTAGGTGTGTATTTAGATATAAACATACGTGCATATATCTGCAGCCATATATGCATCCATATTTACACGAGGTGAATTGCTTCTCTTTTAGACATATACCTGTTGTAGCAACTATTACGTAAACATACACACATATAGATTCGGTACCTGCACAAAAATGCATGTATTATATATCTTTGCATACACATACATAATTATATGACAATATGCCTGCACACACACGTAAAAAAATGCTCGAGAAAACTAGAAAAAATGATGCTCGATAGGCCAAACAAGGAAAAATAGTTGAGGGCTGGTTTTGCTGACATAGAAGTAGCTTCGTGATAATAGATATCTTAAACAAGATTAGTAATGGATTTGTTTACATCAAAGTAAAAGCTGAGCAGCAGTGTTTGATCTGACTAAATTCAGCTTGAAATCTCGCTAGATATTGAATTATCCATTAAATAACACAACTTTGTAATATGAATTTGCTGTTTATGCTACTGAATAGGGTAATTACATGCGCTAATACTATTTCTCTGCTTAATTTCGATGATAGCGTGTTTGATATATAAAAACAACTTGCTCTGAAGCGGCAGCGTAGTGGCAAATACCTTGCTCGCTAGATTGTCGTACACGTGAATTTGACGTATGACTCTCGTACAAGCATCTAAAATTTAAGATGAATGGCCTTATCATTTATATCCTATCTAAAACAGATCTATGCTAGATAACATGTCACTTCGGATGACAGGTTTACGAATCATATCACTGTTCTCAAGATCCAATCGAGTATATCTGTTGAGGAAATATGTTTAGTTTATGTTCAATAGAAAGGCCTGTGTTTCAAAATACATTCCCTCGTTATTAGAAAATTCTGTTTCGAATACTGTTTGAGTGTTTTATCCTTCGAAACCTGTAATATCTATATAACGATTGTTTTTATTGTTAATCTCCTCCTCTTACTCTTTTCTTACCTTCCTCGTCCTCCCTCTTCTTCTTCTTCTTCTTCTTCTTCTTCTTCTTCTTATTCTTATTCTTATTCTTATTCTTCTTCTTCTTATTATTATTGTTATTATCATTATTGTTTTCGTCATCATTATTATCATCATATAATAATATTGGAAACGACGTAACGAGATTAATTAACGAAATTTTACTTAACATCCAATGGCTACCCTTGTAGATATAAATATATCAAAATTTAAGTTTCTGGAATGTTTTACATATTTTCACAGTGTCTCTAGTGACTGGATGCAATACATTTTTCTTTAAACGTATCCATCCTGGTTTGTAATGCCCATCTTGTCGACATTGGTATAAAGGCAAATTTGTTTACATATTCATTGCCCCCAATAATTACAGGTAAATATACAAGACCATAATCTGAATAAATTTACCACTGATTTGTCCTAGGTTTTCCACTAATGTTTCATGTTGCCACACTTACTAATCTTCAACATTATGCTAAATTCTGCTACAGAGGCAAAGACATCGATTATTTGCATAGTTTCTTCTCTCTTTCCCAGATCATAATATCTGATCTATTACACTTTTATTTCTATCGCGGTCTTCACAGAAACATTTCACCAATAACCTTTCACATTCAGAAGTGATAATTTTCTCTACATCAATGTATCTTCTAATACTTTAACCTCAGCATTATCCTGTAAACATATTGTATTATACAATGGTTTGGTCACGACACCATAATTCATAGATAGATAATGCTACAATGACATTTTTCGCATTACTGCTTATGAACATCGGAAATAGAGCGTAAAGTTTCGTTCTGTGATATCTGTTGGACACGAAATAAAAATGTTATATAAAGTTATAAAGGATACAGCTGTCATCAATAAGTTTTTTTTATAATTTATTCTCCGACTAACTTTCTTAATCGTAAATTTCTTCCCTATTTTCTAACATTAATTTACAACACTGTTCACTTTATTTCAAGCTGAATATACGAGATTGTCTTTTGTGTTCTCGAAGGAAATAAAATAAGATTCATTTTCAAATAAGATAATATATTTCATTTATGAAAGAATGAAAAAAGAAAAAAGCCACTGCAAGATAGAATATACATGTTTAAGGTTGTATAAGTGGTGGTTGTATTTGATGCATAAGGATCGGCTTATCTAATTCGGGGCAGAAACAATTCATATGACAACTAGACTTAGATTAGCAACTGGATTTTATTTGCGATATAATCAGAATATTTGAAAACGTCAAAAGCAATTTATCACGAAAATAGTCTTCACCACAAGAGGAGAATTTGATAAATGCATTAAATTTTAAATATAAATTATAAGATTCTTTTTCACTTACGAAGTTTCAATCCAATCTGTTATGGAGTAATTCATTAAAAGAAATAAAAACATGAAGAATTTTGAAATGAACAAATACGTGATGCAAAATGCATTTAATTTTCCTCTTTGCGATTACATAGAGCATAAATTGATTTCACTTACAAAGAAGATTTGAGCATTATATTCACAAACTTATTTTTTGTAATATAAAACCATCCAATGAATTGATTCTCAAAAAGTTCCGAAATTTCATTACTTTTAGCGAAACTATACTGCGTACGTATCATGAAACCTGATTCCATTTAAAATGAATCATTGTAAAATACCAGCAAAACATGTTGCTTCCAACCTAATGAGACAGCATCCATGTGGAAATTAGATTTAAACCTCTAGCATATTACTGTATTCTAATTTTAAAGTAATTACTACTTTGCTTGAACAATATAAATTACCCAGCTAACGAAGGACGCTTGTTAGAACAGTTTTAGAAAATGGCTTGCAGTATTTGAACCGGCTCTTTAGGTTCTCAGTTCTCATTAAAAGTGCAAAACACACTGTCTGGTAGAGCAAAAGATTCTCTTTCAAATAACATGAAACGTTTTACCAATACCTTTTATTTCTGCGTGCATTTTTAAATTTGAAAAAAAAAAAAAACATCATGAATTAGTTCTGAACACAATATTTCATTTTAACATGGACAACTATGCAGAATTCAATAGTACAACACAGTTGTATGTAAATGTTATATTTATGTGAGGTGTCTATGACGAATGAAGAGTACTGGAAAATATTTTTTCGCGAGTAATTACGTATCAAAATAAGAGACTGCAAAAACTTTTTTTTTTCATTCACCATTCCACATGTTTCATTTGCTAATGGGAGTTATAACATTTTATATTTAAGAGAAATATGCAAAAATTTCTAACACCTATTAGCAAATGAAACACTTGACAGAAAATACGTGAAACGATGGTGAATATATAGTACCAACGTGTTTATCATTCTCCTGTTTATAAGTATATATATATATATATATATATATATATATATATATATATATATATAAAGCAGTATTTTTATTGTATTGTCTTTCTAGCACGAACATTAATTATTATGTTTGTTGTCCTCTGCGTAATAACTGAGAAATCGTCGTTGATTGTCACTTAGTGTTTCCTTCCAATAAATCACACTCTTACGTTGTGTTCAAACCTCTAGATAGATAGACAGATATATATATATATATATGTTGATGACATACTTGACCGATGAACTTCCAACAAAATCGAAAACTTAAACCAATCATAATTCCATTCTCTCATTTCAGGTATTATCACGTCATTCATTACCGAGACAAGATTTATCGTCTATCGTGAATTACTGAATATTATTAATATATATTACGTACTGAAGTAGTATATACACAGATATGATGAATAGTGTTTTCTCTGCAAGCAAAACAAAAACACGCTCTATTTCTCTCTCACTCACTCACTCTCTTACACACATGCATGAATATTCACACACACACATACACACACACAATGTATAACTCAATTACACAAACAGTTATATACTCTATCAATTCTATTTTGTTTTTGTAATAAATCAATATAACAGAATTATATTTATGATAAAACTTGCAATATTGCTTTAATTCTCTATTATACAACAGACGTCTAGAGGCAGACATGTATGCACAGACAAACGCTTATTTAAATACATACATACAAAGAGATAGAGTGAAAGAGAGAGAGAGAGAAATATACAGACACAGATAAACAGGCAGACAGACAAATAATTAGATAGATAGAAAGATAGATATAATTTTTCAGGAAGAAGTGACTGCTAGATAGATGGCTAGCTGGTCGAAAATTCTCAGTTACGGTCACACTTCTATTCTATTCTATCTATCTATCTATCTATCTATCTGTCTCCCTATCTATCTGGCTAATAAAGGTATGTCTTCTATTCTCCAAAGATGTATTAACTCTCCACTTCAATGTTAAATTGTTTTATTATAAATTGACATTGAGACAAAAAGTAATATTGTTTGGTAGATAAATAGATACATACATACATACATACATACATACATACATACATACATACATACATACATACACAGACAGACAGACAGACAGAGTGATGATTGTGTTCATAGTGTAAATGATATTTCCCATATTTCATAGTAACAATTTTGTATAGCTAGCTTACTTGAATCATCCTTCTATATCCAGAAACTCAGTGTCTCAATAACCAGAGCAACTCTCGTTTTATTAAGGAAATGCATTTGTTATAGCAAAAGAAGAAATGGAAATATTTTACCAACGATTTCTTCGTCGCAAGTTTGATCTTGTTGTTTGACATGTCATTCCATGTTAGAACCTCGGGTATTTTGAAATTTAGTGAGATTCCTGTATCACAACACAGATGACATATGCATTACATTGACAACTTCAGTCCTACCATTGATCTATAAATACAATATGTCTTTCAGGTGATTCAGAAAATACTTGGTATAAAACGTGAATCAATGCTTTTGTTACGTATCACCTACAATAGTATTTTAAAACCTATTTGATTTCGTATTTCCAAAGAGAAGAAATGTGTTTAAGTTCTTCCTTATGGTGATGTTTAGATCAGATATAAAGCAGATCCATTCTGAATGTGTCAGAAATTCACGATTACAATAGCTCAACACATGCTTTATTTTTGTTATCGTTGGTAAAATATTTCCTTTTCTTCTTTTGACATAACAAATGTATTTCCTGTCAGTATAACTCCCAGAATTCTTTATATATTCTTCGGTACAAGTTCCAAGTCGTTTCTTAGCTTCTTCACTGGATTGTTAAAAGATTTGTGTTAGTTTTCACATAAATCTATTTTATTTTCTAACTTCTCTAAGTTAAAAGTAAACTTCTTAGTTCTAACATCACATAGACATGGAAAGTTTCTGCTGGTTGGCAACTCAAAGAAAGGTTTTGCCAAAGGTTTTCTCTCGAATTTTGCTACATACCACTAAATCATCAAGGGATTTTTTTCTGACAGCAGACTTTTTTTTTATTCTTGAATATAATGTTTTTCCTAAACACACTGTGAATATCTCCTTACCTTTTCTATGCATATTCTCAAATATATTCTCTAACACAGTGCATATTCTCTAAAACATTAAGCAAATAATTCATTTATACCCCATGCAAAAGTCTCCAACACAATATACAAGTGTTTGTATTAAGATTTCCATTCAAAATGATCAATTCAAAAGTGTCATAACAATAACTCAAACACAGGGAGAGTCTCCAGCAATGCATTGTCCAAGAAAGCTTACTCACTAAACGCCAAGCCTGCACTGAATGCATACACAGATAACTTTAGGGAATCCTTCAGCTGGCACGTGAGAAATCTGTTTAATATAAAATCAATGCACATATCAAGTATACACCAACGTATCTCACCAAAACTAAAGATGAATGTCAGCAATCTAGATTTATCACATTCGCTCCAGATACTGAATCATATAATCACAAAGAATCTTTTAATCTTTTCTGGCAAACACAAATCTTCAAAAGACAGGCCTTTTATTTGGCAAACGCAAATCTTCGTAAAGACTAGGCTTTTTTTTTTTTTTTTTTTTTTTTTTTTTTTTTTTTCAAGGCTGGAAATTATTTCATCCCCCGCAAAAGCTTCTTAAAATCTATGACTTTATGAGGCCCGCTGTAGATATTTCTGACATCAAAGATGTCACCATGCAAAGTAGATCTTTAACTGACTGCTGAGTTCTTAACAACTATAGTAACCAACTAAGTTTGTTCAGATGGAAACGAACTAAGGATCGAAACGAAGAACTAAACTTTCAGTTAAATATTTTTTTTAAAAATCTGATGATTATTACAAACGTATGAAAGCGCTAAGTGGACATTATGAACATTACAAAATATTTTTTTAATGTTTAATAAACGTTCACATTGTATTTTCATTTTTAAATACAATGATAAAAAAACGTGAAAACCAGTCCATGTTGTTACTTTAATTCAACTGATATATATATATATATATATATATATATATATAATACGACGGGCTTCTTTGAGTTTCCGTCTACCAAGTCCACTAGCAAAGCATTACATGAACTTAGATTATACGAGAAGACACTTTCCCGAGGTGTCACGCAGTTGGACTTAACGTGGAACCATGTGATTGAGAAGCAAGTTTCTTACAATACAGCCACCCATGCGCCTTTGCATATAGATGGCCAGGATGGCACCGGGAGATGAGGCACTCCACTCGTTGAGATTCATTCACTAACTGACAAACTCCAGCCCTTGACTCATAAGTGTGCTCTATTTTCTTCTGTCTACCAAATTGGTATTATAATGGTCCCTGTTCCCCAGAGATGGCTGGTTTCATACAGGCCTCTCCTACATGCATACAGGCATCGTGACGCATTCAACGTTCAATATGACATTAATCTTGATGCGTCCATCTGTGTCCCACTCTAACGACCCTCCCAGTTCTTTATTCACGGAACATCGGTACTCTGGAATATTCTCACTGATATGTCTTACTCGGCCGAGTTAACAATGCACTATTTTAAACAGAGTATTAATAGCAAGTTAACCGATATAGGAAGGACGCTAAAATTCATTCAAGTACATTACCCCTTTTCTTCAGTCTCGACATATTATTTGCTTTAGTTTCAATTTTTATTCGCCTAAATGAATCATAAGGCCGGACACTCGGTTTCCGTTACGTGTAAGTGTTATACCATACATCACAACCTTCACCTAAAGGAGACGCTGGTCCTTAGAGTAACAGGACGTAAAGCGGCGCAAGAAACACCGCTAAATATTTTGTATACAGAGCCAACATTTTTGCTTCTTTGACGTTTAAGTCTCGAAGAA
>NC_142948.1:27850468-27872968 GCF_046866305.1 Octopus bimaculoides | reverse complement strand
ACTTATACGAAAAAAGATGGAGGGTGCGAAAGGGCAGATTGGGAATGAAGGAATGAGAGTGTAGGCGAATGAAAGAATGTGACAGAGATTAGTGAAGAATAAACAGGAATTATTGAAAGCGAGAGAAAGAGAGACAAACAGACAGACAGAGTGGTTAGAGGGAGAAAGAGAGTAAGTACAGAAAATGCTGATCGTGTGATGGTTTCTCGTTGAATACGAGAAGACAATAAATTTTCGTTCAATTTAGCGTGAAAGAATATTGACAGGCAGATAACATTTTTAATAATGTCTAATGTAAAATGAATGTGTTTATTGGACGAATGGGGTTATTGTAATTATCGGTGAAAATATTGAATTATCGGTTTCTGGAGAAATATCGAATAAACAGACGGCCTTATTATGTGTCCAACTATATATGTGCATCTCGGAACCACTTTCCCCCCTCTCTCTCTCTTTGACGCTTCTTTCTGACTATATATATATATATATATATATATATATATATATATATATATATGTGTGTATATATATATATATATGTGTGTATATATACACACACATATAAGATCGGTGTTTGTGTGTCACTTTGAAAACTATATATTTCGAACAAGAATTTAGCACCGCCACCTCTAGCCGAACATCTGTACTGCTGAAGAAAAATAACACGGAAATAGCGATACACTGAGTGTGGATGCTAAACTCCTTTGTTCCAAAATATAAGGGCGCAGATAATAGTGTCGTACAGCCAGCTGGAGACGATGTTTCGTTGGTTTAAATAATAGCAGTAGCATTCGTCCACATAACAATTTTGCCATTGGTCTTACAGCTGCATCTATCCATTTGTATAGTTGGGCAGGTGGTATTGATTTCTTTACGAAACTAAAATTTTTGCGTTTTGCTAAAATGATTTTTCAGTTGCCATCATGGTTTGGTTTGCTGCACACTATATCTTTACTCCTGAAGCTTTTATCAAGAACAGTGAATCTAGCTGGATCCTTGCAGCAATCTGCTGCTAATGAAGTGAGATATAATATGCTATTTTAGTTATGAGCAGTGATGAGCACCGAAACAGAACCATTGACCTATATAGGTGGAGAAACCCTGCAATCTATATATACAAACTAACAAACTTGCCACTATCCAAACGCCTGGTACCACGTCAGTGACCACGTCAGTGACTAAATCTAAGAACGAAATCTTCAATTCTAGTGCTTGCTTTGAGGAGCTTGTGAAAGACTTTTGCACTAATTCACATAAATAATAATGTCTTTGATTCCTCTCGAAAGTTGCAATTTTCTTTCTTAAGGATTGTTTCTGTAATCGATTTTGTCACTTCTGGTGACACGTCATTTCCAATAAGTATGAATTTCTTAACAAAGTAAAGATGTTTTGGAAGCTAGGAACAAACATTTCTTTTCACAATAGATGAAAGTTCTTCGGGTCCACAAATTTCACCAGGAACAACTCTACGTACCCGTTCTACCGTTATTTCCTCTTTGTGAAATGGTTCAGAGGGTACTTAATAATTATATCCGGGGAACAGCCAATTCATTCACTGCCACTGATACTCGTCCAAACACCCACATTTCAAGTATCATCAAAGACAACGGCACAAACCCAGCAATTTACACAAGTTTATACCTTTAATTAATAGCAAAATTTCATAACATTATACATAGAGATAGATAGACAGACAGATAGATAGATAGATAGATAGATGCATACATACATCCATCGATAGATAGATAGATAGATAGATAGATGCATACATACATCCATCGATAGATACATTTCTTTTATTAGCCACACAGGGCTCAACGAAGATGGGACAAATACAATGTAGAGCTTTTCTTTTTGGGAGGGGGAAGGAAGGAAAAAAAAAAATTGGTGGTGTCGATCAAAAGGGATCGTAGGAAGGGAAAAAGGGGCAGTTCGATCAAAAGGGATCGAAAAAAAAAAGAAAAGGAAAGGCCGATCAATAGGGATCGTGTATCACACAGTAATGTTCTCGTGTAAAAAGAGGGGAGGACAGTTTAGGTTTAGCCGTGGAAGGAAAAGCCCACGGAAAAGACCACGGTAACCTTGGTCAATATTCTCATTGAAGAAACTATAACAGTGACTCTCTTTTGCCTTTTTGTTTTATTTTTTTTTCTTGTTCATAGGGTTATGCTCAAGATGGCTCCGTCGTTCACACGTGCCATCCTTGCTACATTCACCCATCTTTTTTTGAAGCATTCACTAGACAAGACTTCCCTTTCTACTCTCAACTTCCTCTTCAGGTGATACTTGAAGAAGTTGATGAGAGATTGCCTAGAGAGGAAAGTCTTTGTCTCTAGACCTTTCAGACGCGTCCACCATACACATTCTTTCGCCATAGCCACAAGTACGATGAAAATAGCTCTTCCTTCCCGTTTAAAGGAAGGAGGCGCGACAATATTCACGATAGACTCGGCTGATAGACCGACTCGTCCCACACGCGATAGCAGTTGTTCGACGTAAGCCCACAGCTCGGAAATGGTGGGACACTGTACGAGTGCGTGCAGAACGGTTTCGTCGCTCTGCCGGCATCTCGGACAGGTCGGCCCCGTGTTTCTCGAGCCATGCCTGTAGAGCTTATCCCGAACGGGTAGTGCTTCTCGATAGCACTGCCAGGCCAGGGATCTCTGGAAGTTGTCCATAGGTCCCGGCCCGAAGGTCGTTTTAAACAGGCGGGTCAGGTATTCCTCGTCGGCGCCCAGGTTCGCCCCGAGATCGTCGTCGTACCTTCCCTCCACTAATCCACTATAGAATGCGTTAGTTGTGATGCAGTCGCTCAAGGTTGACCCGGGTTGTTGGAGTTGCCGAAGAGCAGCGCGACACTCGCGGTGCCATTCGCCCTTCCTCGGCCTCTTCTTGATCCATGACTGCAGTTCGGTCATGGAGACGAGCTGCGGGAAAGCGCGCCGCACAAACGGCGACCACACCTGTTCACCGCTGTCTACGTAGAGCCGGAGATGTCGCAGTCTCAGCGCGTGTCTGCGCATCATCAACCACGGCATGCCCAGTCCTCCTTTTAACGGGTGTTGGCAGCAAACGGATCGCCTAACCATCGGAACGCTTCCTTTCCACAAGAAGCGGAAGAGGATGCGCTCCAGTTTGGTGATGGTAGGGTCGGGACAAGGAACGACGGTCAGGCGGTAGTAGATGACGGACGCGATGTACGTGTTCGCCACCTCCGCCCGACCTTTCAGGGAAAGCTTCCTCTCGGCCCATTGCCGGGCTAGAGTGGCCACCCTTCTCGTTATCTCGTCCCAGTTCTTCTCCGTTTGGAGGTCTGGACCAAACCAGACCCCGAGCATCTCAACCGGACCGTCAGTCCAACGTCCCACGACGGAGGCGCTACTTGACGGCATGGGGTTGCTTCTCCAGGTGCCGAGCCGCAAGCCCACTGACTTATCCCGGTTGATTTTCGCTCCCGTTACCGCTTCGTATTCTCTCAGTGTCTCGCCGACAAGCTCGATGTGCTTTTGGCTAGACACTATGACGGTGACGTCGTCCGCGTATGCCGACACGCTCGTCCCGCATCCCAACTCTCGCGGGATGCCCCTCAGCGTCGCCAGCTTCCGCAGTAGTGGCTCGAGAGTCAACACGTACAGAAGCGACGAGAGGGGGCATCCCTGACGGACCGAACGTGCAATGTCGAAGGGTCTTGATAGATGCCCATTGACGCGAACTACCGAACGGATGCCTCTGTACAAGGCAGCAATCCAGCCGCGGAAAATGGGACCGAAGCCGGCTGCTATGAGGACAGCCTCCAAGTATTGATGGTCTACCCTATCGAAAGCTTTCGATTGATCTAAATTGATCAGGGCCCCACCCATGCCAGCTTCCTTAACTACCCTCTCTATGATGTAGCGCATCAGATGGAGGTTGTCATGGATGCTCCTGCCCGGCACCGCGCACGTTTGCGCCTTGCCGATCAGTTTCTCGATGACAAGCGCCAACCGCTTGGCTAACACCTTGGCCAAAATTTTCAAGTCTGCATTGAGCAGAGTGATGGGCCTAAAGTTATCTATGACGTCCCCCTTGTTTGGATCTTTCTTCAGCAGCGTTACGGCTCCTCGACTCACAAAACCGGGAATGCTCCCGTTTTGCTGCCAGTTGCAGTACACCGCCACCAAGACGTCTCCAAACAAGTCTGGCTTACAGTTGTAAAGCTCGTAGGGCAGACCATCCAAACCCGGAGATTTGTCCCTCGAGCATCCCGCCATCGCGTCCCTCACTTCCGCCGCCGTGGTGGCACCTTCGCAGCACTCCGCCTCTCTTGCCGAGAGTCGTGGCAGGCTGTGCAGGTAGGCACTGAAGTCCACCCTGCGTTCTCGCTCGCCATTCGTCCCAAACAGTCGAGCAAAGTGCCGCTGAAAGGCCTCACACATTTTGCTTGGCTCGAGCAGTTCGCGCCCCTGTTCGTCCACCAGAGACCGAATGGTGGCTTTGTTGCCCTGTTGCGCCTCCGCCACCCGGGCCTCTCGTGCGGCTCCAACACCTTCGTTTCTTAGAGCACGCATCCTAGCCCTGACAACGCACCCTTCGTGTTTGGCGTTGAAGTGTTGGTCAAGGGCCAACCTCGCCGCCAAAACGTCGGATGCGATGCCACTTCTAATTGCCTCTTCTAGCTTCTTAACTAGTTCACCCTCTACTCTGTTTCTGTCTATGGCTAGTGCTTTGCTATACCTAACCGCTTCTGCTTTTATTGCTCTCTTGAGGGCAAACCACCATTTGTTATTGATGATGGCTCCTGTCAAAGCCCTCTTTACTAACGTGCTAATCCGGTCTCTGAAAACTGGTCTCGACGGGAAAGACGCGTTTAGTTTCCAGTAACCGGAGCCCTGCCTATGTGTCTTATCTAAGTCTAGCGTACACGTCACAAGTTTGTGATCCGTGTAGCTGACTATGTGAAATTGTGGACACCCTATGCTATCTCTATCTACTCTCCTACACAGTATTCTATCTAGATACGATCTCGACGACCCGATGCGGTTTGTCCATGTCCACATTGGCGCATTCGGGTAATCGAGTCGGTAGATAGATAGATAGATGCAGAGATAGATAGATATATGGAGTGATAGTGAGATACATGGGTAATTACATAGATATATATATAGACACACAGACAGGTGGGATACAGAAAGATAGATAGATAAGTAGATAGATAAGCAGATAGAAAGATCCCGTCGAAACAATGCACACAAGTGGTCTGTTTATAGAGATGAAAGGGTTGAACCGCGTATTAAGCTTAATCTCTCCTTCGAATTATCGCTGTTTGATATGGTGCATGCTGTATCGTGTATCAGTTGTCAAAGAGATCGGAGAGCAACGTCAGATGAAGCGTTTTGCTCAAGAACACAACGCAGCACCCTAACCACTAAGCTACGCGCCCTCACAGATAGATATATGGATATATACTTTAATAATTATACATAGGTATACAGAGGGGAGAGATATCAAAGTTAGAAAGAGGAAGAAAGATTGAGATGCTTCTATCCTATAGGGATATATACATTAATATATAAGCGTACATACCTGCAGTGAACTATATCAGAAAGTTTTCTCTCTTCAAAACGACACACATTTAGTAACCTCATTTGTCAATGTTACTCAGACGTCTTACCCTGTGTTATATATATCCTGTTGGTATATCTTGTAATATATCCCGCTGTAAGCAACTGTTTTCCCAATCGTCGCCAAATATACTTCTAAGGAAATTTGCTTCAGTTGAAGACTTAACAACACATAGATGCACTCTTAATGCAGCTTTTTAACACACACATACACTCCTATATACACACACATACGTGTGTGGGGAGATGTGTATGTATAAGGGGATATATAAACTTAGATTCATATATAGGAATACGTTCAATATATACGATATGTGTATGTGTAACATCTATAAATTTGCCTAACAAACCATAAATTTTGTTGCTATCACTTTTATATATAATCATATATCAGGTTATCTCATAAGTTCTATACGAATTCTAAATGAAGAAATCAAGTCACCAAATACTATATGTAATTGAAATTTAATCATCAATGTATTTTCCCTGATTATCTATGACATCCTTCCATCTATTTAAAAGCGTTTTAATCCCATCAATGTAAGACTCTTATGGTTTCAAGGCGAAGAACTCTGAAATGTCAGTTTCGACCTCCTCCTCGCTTGCGAAAGTTATGTTCCCCAGATGATTCTGTAAACTACAAAACAAATAGTAGTCTGAAGGAACAAGGTCTGGAGAATGAGATGAATGAGGATTTTTTTCCCCAACCAACGAGGGCGCGTGGTGAGACAGCCCATGTGATCTATATTAAAGCCGGTGGCGACTTCCTTTGCTTCTGTGTTTGTTTTGGTAATGGCGCTTGTAAGACGTCTTGTGTGTGGAAGTGTGATTATTTCACAAATGTTCTTTGTGTAGGTGTGTAGGCTGGGTGAATTTTTAATGCAGATCATATAGTCATTTATGGATTTAAGGAACGGGTTAAAATAATGCCGAAACGTTGCAGGTATATATTTATACATACGAATTTTTAAGTATATAAACACACACGCACACACACATACACAGGCTCATACATACATATATATATATATATATATATATATATATGTAGACACATACAAATATATTTTGGCACTTATTTATATATATGTTTGTGTATGTCTGTGTGTGCGTGTATGCATATGTGACTGTATATGTTTGTCGGTGTCTGTGAGTCCGTGTTTGTATATGTGTAGTTCCGTACACAAGTACGTAAATTAACGCATACTTATAGATAGATTGATACAAAAAGATACATCAGTTTATAAGTAGTAATACATTATTATTAAAAAATAATTCCACAATTAGCCATAGTCATATAAACTATGAATTTCCGTTGAATGTGAAAGTTATTGAACTTTCATGCCGAAACTCACCGACACATATATTTATAATCGTATGTATCATTATCGATATATATATATATATATATATATATATATATTATATATACATAAGTATAAAAACATATGTACGTTTATAGTATTATGTATGCATACTCACGCACGCACATGTCTATACATATAACCAACAACATGTCAGTGAGGCACGTTCCACATAAAATCATATATAAAATACACTTTAATTTGAGTTAAATAAATCTGCCAGTGAGCCATAAGTTTTCATGCTGTTTGTGTTCTATTTCTAAACCAGAAGTATATATCACAGGAACTTTCACCATGTTACTAGTCTTGCATATAAATGTCTGCTTAGTCATACATACATACATTTTGTTTCAAATTTCTCAAAGCCAATTTCTATATTTAATTCTAAACTAATCAACCTTCTTCAAATTTGCTAACCTCTCTAATGGAACGATATATTTCCCCCGGGAGAAAGTGGTCAAACGTTCTGGAACATTTAATGTAATGTTAGGATGTGTTTTATTATGGGCTAATTTATATTTTAAGCTCTAGATATATTTGGATAGTAAAGTAGTCAGGTATAGTTCTGATTCTTTAGATCAAAGTATACTTTATTTAGTGGGGTATATGTATTTGTTTTTTTTTTCTTGCAATTTCTATAATTAATTCTGAATACGCTAGAGTTGTTTTAATTGCAAATGGTTGCACCTAGAATTTGATAGTTTCCTGAAGCTAACGACTGCACTGTCTGGTAGACCTTATTTCAGAGGGATAAAAAATTTATTTAGATAGCAATGTAGCCAAGTGCATTTCTGATTCGCTGGATGCGTACATATTCATCGATATGACATAGCGATTCAGTAATCTATCTATCTATCTATCTGCCTGTCTCTTTCTCTGTATAGATATATACATACATATATATACATATATATACAAACGTATATATATACATATATATGTGTATGTTTGTGAGTATGTGTGTATATATATATATATATATATATATATATATATATACATGCATATATAAACCATGTATATAATATATACATATAATATACAAATACATGTATATGTGTGTGTACGTGTGCGTATGTGTATGTGTGTGTACGCGTGTGTATGTGTGTGTGCATGGAAAACTCATATATGTCTGAATGTACGTATTGTTACATTACTAAACATTCAGTTTTATATTTAACTAACAGGACCCGTGAATATTTCACGGAATTAATGGTAAACTGATTGTGTCATTACTGAAGACTCTATCCTAAAACCTGAAATAATATCCTGTGATGTCTTTCAAAACATAGTCGCTCATTGAACAGTGAAAGAGTGTGGGACGCGTTGGTTACTTAATGCACTGCATATATATACATTTTATATACTTTATGCACACTTTTATAGATTTAATACACAGTACTCATACAATAAATATTCAAGCATAATTTTCCATTTTCCCCCAAAATAAAAGAGAAAATATCCTGTACATATGATACGCCGTTTAGTTAAATTGCATGTAAATTGCACGCAAATAACCGTGAGTTTCACAGAATTGCACTTGCGTTAAGTGGTAGGTTGTATAAAAAGAAGTATTTCAATTAAAACAAATGCACTTTTCACTAGCCAATCACCACTGCCACCTCTACCACCAGCACAATTATTATCACCACCGCTACCACCATAATCATCCTCTCTCTCGCCCTTCTCTCTCTTTCTCTCTCTTTCTCTCTTTCTCTCTCTCTCTCTCTACTTTTCTTTAACCTCACAATCAGAACATCACCTCTCTGCTAAAATTATTTTATATCTCCTCTTCTATATCATCACTACCTTCAATTAACATTTTAAACCACGTAATGAATATTATATTCCCCCTACCTCACGTCATGAATCCTTCTTTCTCCATCTTTTTCTTTCTCCCTTTTTCTGTCTCACTCTTCACGTTTTCCTTTTTTTCTCCCTCCTTTTTCTTTCTCCATTCTTTCCCTTCAACTAATCACGTGAAAGAGTTACAATTATATTCCCCCTATCTTGTGTCATGGCCGCCTCTCTCCCTTTTTTCTCCATCTCTTTTCTTATCACGTGAAAGCGTTGACGACGGGCTAAGTAACGGAATGACAAACAAATTTTTTGTTAATGTACCAACGTCGTTAAAATAATATAAAATAGTATAAACTGTTAAATTTCCGTGCGCAAGGGCCACACCTCATTTTGCTAAAACTAGTTCAAACCGGCTGCTAATATTCTAATAGACCAATATGTTTTTAAAATCCAGATATGTTTGGGTGCTAAAGTATCTTTACAACGAATTTTAGTATATGCTTTGTATATAGATTTCTGCATTAATGAATCATTTTTCATCTTTACTGAATACAGCAACCTCTTCCATTATAAAGGAGGCCATTTGAAGTAGAAACCATCTCTCTCATAATTCATTGGTATTCTGGTAGAAATTCTGCGTTTTAGTGCAAGTTTCTTTGAAAAGCTTCTGTGAGATAGAATATTATATCTAGCACCTATTTCTGATTCTATACACTTTATATATTCGTAGACACAGTGGTATTGTATTTCCATTGATACACACGCGCACACGTGTATTTATAGGCATTCTGCTCTCTTCCTCTCCCCTCCCATACCCATCTTCCCCCTCTCTTACATCCACCTTCCCCTTCTCCCTGCTCGTCAACACCCCCTCATAAGCTCATCCCACCACACCCCAACACACTCCTACTCTACCTTCCCACTCCACCCCATCCAATTCCTTACACCCACCACCCACCCCTACCCACATACCCCATCCTACCCACAGACCCCTACCTCTACCCCACACTCCACCCATGCCTTCCCCACCTCCCAACACCCTCACATCACACCACACCAATACCCTCGCATCACACCACGCACACCACACCAATACCCTCGCATCACACCACGCACACACTACAACTGACCAACTACTTTCTCCCTTTCTCCCTTCCCCCATTTTCACACTACATACGTCAAGATCACCAGCATTCTACCCCCCACACACAGCCCCTCGTTCCCGATCACCGTTTGTTATCTCCCCCTTTCTTAGCTCTCCTGAAATAAGAATTTCTAACTTCCGGTCAGCCATTGTTATGATCGGCCATTATTATGATTGACCGTTGACTGAACACTATTCAATTTTTTTTCTCCGTGCTTTTTCTCCTTGTCTCCGTATTCTTTCTGTTGAAGAGCGTAGCTCGAAACGTCAAAGACTTTCCGTATTCCCGAGCGTCATACTAATATATACTTTTGTTATTTACACCACCTGTCCTCGTCTGTTGTTATTTTTTGTATATTCTCCCATATATGCATATATATATATATATATATATATATATATATATATAAACAAACACACACACACACACACACACACACACACACACACATATATATATACATATATATATATATATACACATATATATATACATGTCTGCGTGCGTGTGTGTATCTCGTTCTCTCTCTAGATATGTATATATATATATACGTATATTTTTAGCTATATATAGTTATATTTCTATATACATATATACATGTGTGTATATAAATGCATGTATACACATTTATATATACGATCATGTATAACTATATTCGTGCATGTATATATATATATATATATCACTCTCTTCTTACATATACATGTGTGTATTTATACTTATATATATATATATATATATATATATATATATATATATATATATATATATACATTCATATATACATATGTATATCTTTATATATATATGCATGTGTGTGTGTGTGTGTGTGTGTGTGTGTACACGCAAACACATACAAATACAAATGTAGTGCTTTGGTGAAATTGGCTGAATGTCAAGTACACCAAGCTAATTACATCACCTTCTTCCCTGCAGGCGTCATATCCTATTGTTGTATTATAAAGCCTAAGCTTTGTGTTGTCTCATAAAGGATTTTGAGTTTCAATTCCTCCAAGATATAATGTTTGTGCGTCCGTTTTCCTTTGCAGATCTCGTAAATTAATTACGACTAATAACCATATGTGTTCTCTACCAATTATAACCCTCACCTTTATAGCATGCATCCGCCACCAACATCACAGCCATCTTCACACATTTTCGTGTATACTATAACTTTATCGGCAGTACCATACAATACCACCGTTACAAACAATATCAACTGATATTGACTTCAAACTCCACCACCTGCAACTACTATGACCGCATACATCTGACTGAAATTGACAAACCAACATGCTCAACACCGCTTCTACTGTCAGTATAACCGACTCTAATGCTACGAATGATGAAAATTATGACGTGGGCCTCGACATCGTATTGCAGAAACTTTCGCTTATAATGGTTTCAAATTTTGGTATAAGACCAGCAAACGTCTGTGCTATGAAGAGGCAATTCAATCAACTCCTGTACTCAACTACTGCACATGCTATGGATCCTGTAAGAAAGAAAGGAAGATAATTTCGTCATCAACAGTATTTGGCCTTAAAATGTAAGGAGGTTACGTCGCTAAGCCTTCGTTTCACTTGCCACATATTCCACCAACTTGTCGTTTTATATTATTTGCTATTGATGGCGATTCTATCCTAAAGCGGTGAGAAGGCAGAATTGTTAGCATACCGGGCAAAATGCTTACTGGCATTTTGTCTGTCTTTACATTCTGACTTCAAATTTAACGTAGTTTGACATTACCCTTCATTCTGGGTAGACAAAATAAGTATCAATTGAGCATTTAGGTCGATGTTATCGACTTACTTCTCCCCGAAATTACCTGCCTTAAGTCAAATTTTGAAATCAGTAATGATGACTCTATCCGTTCTTTCAACATCTTAGAGACAACAAGGAATTTCCCTCATACCACAACGTTTGTGGTTTATCCTGGAAAAGCCACATTGGCGTATGCTGCTTTCAAAATTTTAATTGCTTCCTGGATGAAGGTACAACCCCATGGTTTTGCATTCTCTCGTAGACCAATGAGATTGCTATCCCTAATATTTCTATTGAACCCTTATACGGCAACACCTGAGGAATATATATTAGAATTGATGGCGGTCCGAGTAAAGAAAATTTGGTAATGGAAGATTGGGTTGGTTGATTCCAGGGTAAGCTGGACACAGGAAGTGTGATATGACGAAGAAGAGACGAGTGGGACGTGAGGGTCTTTGCTAGAACTCCACTGAAGATAAAGCTGCATGGTTAAGGGTGAGATACATGATCCATTGCCGAAACAAGTTCCAGGGAGGTCATATTAGTGTTTGATATGATGTTTTTTATATGGTTTGCTACGAGACGATCCCTTATGAAAGCAAATTCAGCAGATTTAGAGCTAATGGACTTACAGAAGAAAAGAAATTGAATGGCTACAATGTATTTCGTAATGTAGAAGGAGGAAGGTGTTTTTACATTATATTTCTCGTGGCCATATAGGTGAAAGCTGCCTAAATATCTGAAATATTGTTGAATACGAGAAGTGGAAACGCAGAATAAGGTCGTAACATCACAGTGTTGCACTACCATTGCCACATACCGTCTAAAGCATGGAAGAAGAGTCCTCCGATGACGAGAAGCAACGTTGGAATGTATCGGAACGTATTATGAACATATACATGATTGTTTGGATTCTTGCTGCTCGCCATACACCTCACAAACTATCTGTTTGGTAAATATCGACAACTCATTTATTGGCTGATTTCGATAAACAAGAGCCTGTATTCTAATTAGTTTTATTAAAGTAGTGTAGCTTTGACTGAGAAGACATCCAGTTATTTCAAATATTCCTTGCAGCAGTGACTCATGTGTATTATGAACCCATATCATCTAAAGGGAGACAACAGCAATGAAATATTCATGTCCGAATCTGTGTAAGTCTATATCGAAGGAATTATTGGTTAATTAAGGAATTCCTAGAAGTTTTGATCTATGTAGGTGTAATATCCAGCTGAAGGTGATTCAGTAGCTTCAAGCGAAAAGTAAGGATGATAAAAAAAAATATAAATTGTTAACGACACTTATTTCAGAACCCTATGTCACGTTCCAAATTTTCAGAAATAAATTCCTTGGAATGTTTTTGAATGCAAAAGAATGTTATTGAAGTTGCGAGTGTATGTGTGTAAGTATGTGTGTGCTGTGAGTGCGCTTGTGTTTCTAAAGGAGATTGAGAAACAGAGAGAGTGTGCGTGTGTATGCGCACGTGATATTTTTAAGGAAATTTTCTTTTCAGAGTATTATTTAATTGCAAAGTGAAGCCTTGTAATATAATCTACAACGAAGCAAGCCTAGAAAGAACTGTTAACAGAAAAGGTCACAGGGCGCCTAGAATTTTATTTACTCATTAGAAAGTCATATATCAGAAAATACGACGTAGACATAGACACATGCACATATACACTAATCTGTATATACGAATGCATATATATATTATTATTGGGGGAAAGAGCAGTGCGTGCCATCAATATGACACTGGGGTAAAATATACGAAGCCCATGACTACCAGTTTGATAGGAGTACACCAGGCACATGCATCACAACCAAACGTGCGCGACATGTGATCTCATATCATATCAAGATACACAGCGCATGACCCTGCACGTGTGAGCCATGTTAGAATTCTCTTCAGTTCGAGTAGCCTATCCCACTCACAAGGTCTCTGAATAAAGGTGGTTTAAGGATGTTGAACGAAACACTCATGTTTCTAACGGTGAATTATTCAAACCCCAAAGAATTCGTCTCAACACACGGCTATGATGCTCCCGCACTACTTCTGCTTGTAATGAGAGATGCACATATCTTCAGCCACTGTGGAACATGCTCAACTGGTTAAGGTCAAATAACTGACAAGCAGATCTGTGGTATTAAGCAGAATATTTGCTGTAGCCCATTTTTTATACCAAGACAAAACCACGTACATGATAACACTTCCAATCAGTTAAGATGAGAAGCCATGAGAGCCACAGCCTGGTACTGTATGTATCTATCTATCTCTCTACCTAAGTACGTATGTATGTATGTATGTATGTGCGATACAAACAAGGTAATATTTTTTCGAATGTAACATTGCCGTGGCAAGAGCAGAAATAATGTTTAAATTAACTTTAGAAAGGCAGAAGTTGTCAACAAACAGCCATTGGAGTCGAACCTATATCCCCACGGCACCGGTAATTCGAACACTTCCAATATTAGGTCGCCAAGTATGAAATTTGTAGAAAAGGAACAAAGTTTCCTAATAAATACAAGGAATACTTTTATTCTTCAAAGTAGGCACCCATATTGTCAATACACGTTTGCCATTTCACCGGTAGCTTGTCCATCCCGGAACTGTAAAAGCCTGACAATCTAGAGTCGATAAAATCTTAGAAGGCCTGTTTTACAGCATCTTTGGAATTATATTTTTTCCTATCGAAGAGTTATTCAAATTCTGGAAGAAGTTGTAGTCAGTGGGGACAAGATCAGGTGAATATGATGGAGAACTTCCAACTCCTGTAGTTTCGGCAATGTCATTTTTGTGATGTGTTGTATGGCGTTGTCATGCAATAAAACAGGAGTGGATCTGTTGACTAGACTAGGCTGATATTTTTAGGTTTCCGCATCATTTGGTCCAGTTGGCTGCAGTGTACTTCTTTATACAATTCCAAATAATTTTAAATTATAAAAGTATAATAGAATTCTAAAACTTTAAATGCTTGTGGGGATCCATCCAAGTAAAACTAGAATCAAAGGGATCCTGAGAACTGTTTGAGAACCACTACAGTAAGCCCTTCAAGGCAGTGTCTCAACATGGTTGCAGTTCAGTGATTGAAACAAGTAAAACAACGCCAATCGTTTATGGATTTGATATGATATCCTACACTCATTCAAGAGATTGTGTGGTCCTGTTCGTAAAACGGGAAATATATTTTGTCTTGTTTCTGTAAAAGAGGATGGTTGTAATTTCATCCGTATAACCGTGACTAGTTAAATTTAGCAGTAGTAGCAGTGACATAAATGAAGTTGATCGATTAAATCAATTAGTATCCCTCGTCTACACGTGTGTACCTCGATACTAACGTAAGAAATGGTTATTTCAAATTATTGGCAAATAGAATTATTCCGACAATATACGTGCTAATCTAACACTACCTCGTTGTATGTATCCTTCAATTAAATGCCGAAATGGCACTCCTTAGAATTTGGAAACGAAATAAATTCCATTACAGAAATTGCGTTTAAATTGACATAGAAATTTTGTATTGCAAAAATATAAAAAAATGGACTGAAAAGAAACACCATATTAACATTTATTTTCGGTATGTTAGTTTTTAGATGTTTAATTGAGATATTTACTTAGGCCATTTCAAAAATGGTTTAACCTCCAAACTGCAGACACCTAATTATCGATCTTCGATTAACCCCATTTCTAAAATGCTGAAATATTAACATACTAATGCTACAACGGCTTAAAGTAAAAGAAGGTGACGGTAGTTTCACGGAGAACTGTCAGTGTTGAATACATGCGAGTTTCTTTCCGGTTCTTTGCGATCTGAGCTCAAACCCATGCTGAGATCAAATTTACCATTTTATTTTTTCGAATAAAGAAGAGTTTAAAAAGCTCGCTCTACAGCCGCATGAGTTTGGAAAAGTAACTTTTAAAGGAAAAACGGACCTACCAATGCCTGGTGAATGAATGGAAACTGTTGGAAGCACTGATTGTATATGTGCACGTTGTATATGTATGTATATAGATAAATATACAACCCCTTGATATGTATCTAATTTCCTGACCGCTAAAGAACGAGACTCTCGAACCTTGAGCCACTCATGTTTTCTGACATATATAAAACACACACACACACACGCACGCACGCACGCACGCACGCACGTGTGTGTGTGTGTGTGTGTTAGAAAGAATATTAAGGCAGTCAAATATCTGGATGCTTGTACATTTAAAGATTTTTATTAATATGTGACATGTTTTTATAAATCAGTGCTTGCATTTATTCTTGTAGATTCTCCAGATTTAATTGGAAAATCTACAAGAATAGATGCAAGCGCTAATTTATAAAAACATGTGACATATTAATAAAAATCTGTAAATGCACAACCATCCAGATATCTGAATACCTTATTATTTTTTCTAATATATAATTCCTGTACATCATCTCCAAACCTTCTAATATATATAATAGTCAAAGCAATTAATAAAAAAACTACAAAAGATGCGTGGGACGTTCACAGTTAAAACATTAGGCTCGTACTCAAAGACGGAAAAGTTGTAGAGTAATTGTGTAACGTTCCAGAAATAGTCCATCCTCGGATACTAAACTAAAGTACAAGCGAGACTGGGAAGAGAGGAAATGGGATAAATATGTGAAGACTGATAAAAAAAAAAATCATGGATTAGGTTCACATATTACACATACACTTATTTCCACTTATATACGTCTGTATGTGTATGCGTAAGTGTATGTATGTGCCCGTGCGCGCGCGTGTGTCTGTGTGCATGTGTTGATATATATGGACGCGTACATTAGATATATTGGTGATGAAACCTTAAATTAAATATAGTATAATACCAAATATTCTATTAGTGGAATCTACGAGATGATTTTTAAATTGATGAACACCCACATATGCTGTGATACACGTGTACATAGAGTAATCGCTGTAATATCCACTCCTTTCTGCCTGGCTGGTCTCCTATTTCTACATGCATCATTGACAAAAATCATATCAGAAGAATCATGATTTTCGCTAAAATGTACTCATAGCAAAATATTGAAACCACAAACTTCATGGACATAATCCGTCGGTATTATTATAATCCATTTCAATCTGCTTATAATCACTTCAAACAAAACAGGTTTAAACCTGCTGAGTTATATCACGAGCAAATGAGCATATTTTGAAGCCAGCTACATTATTATTAAAAGGCCTTAATTTTTCCTTTCATAAGCACGTGTCTCTATGAAATAACAACCGATAAAAATGTTGGTTGATTGCTTGGTTCATTGGTTGGTTTGTTGGTTTCTTTCGTAACGCTTCTATTCTTATAGAGACAGACTACGTGAGAGAAAGAAATATACAATAAGAGTAAACCTAACAGTCACACGATGACTAGAGAAAATAATTAGATGCAGAGAGTGAAGGGAGGGGGAGTAGGTGAATGATATTGTTATTTCCATAACTTAAGGATTTAATACAAATATGAAATTTGTTTTTATTTAAGGTAACAGATGCTTTTATTTCGAAATTTAGCATTCATTTCATAATTCACTGAAAGTTGAAATATAATCATTTTATGTATCCAACATTTCCTGATATCACCCACAGCGAGAAAAGTAACACATCTTGTGAGTCGTAACACTCTGTGTGCAAATGTTATATACAGACACGTGCAGGCGTCGCTGTGTGGCAAGAAGCTTGTTTTTTTACTCATCTTTTTTGTATTCATTTCATTCATTAATGTCTGTGTCCAGCTCGCAGCTTTATGTCTGTTTGCCGTTGTTTGTCCCCTCAATGTAATGCCTTTATGGCAAAATTTATGAAATAAAGAAGCTCGCTTCCAATCCACATGGTTTCGGATTCAGTCCCACTACGTGCTATCTTGGGCATGTTTATTCTACGATAGCTTCGGGTAGACCACAGACTTGTGAATGGATTTGGTAGACGAAAACTGAAAGACGCTCGTCGTATGTATGTATGTGTGTGTGTGTGTGTGTGTGAATATATGTATGTATGTATGTATGCATGTAAATGTTTTTGTGTGTATCTTTCAGTTTGTGTTTGTTCCCCCACATTCACCTGACAACGGATCTTGGTGTGTTTCTGTCTCCGTAGTGTAGCGGTTCGGGAAAAGAGAGCGATAGAACAAATCATAGGCTTGCAAAAATAATAAGTCCTGAAGTGAATCTCTTTGATTAAAACCCTTGAAGGAGGTACTTCAAGATGGCCACAGTCAAATGACTGAATCATAAAAACGAATATATCAAGAAAGTGAATCTTTGAGCGTTGTATATGCCATGTTTTGTTTATATATTAACCATAGTTAGAAAAGTTACACATCATGTGATCGATAACATTCTGGGTGTACATGTTACATAGGTATATGAAGTTAATTTATAAATACTGTATGTATGCTATGTTTACTGATATTAACCATTAGTGAGAAAATTATATTTCCAAACTTACCAGTCATACGTCTGGTAACATTGTAGTATATTAATGGCTGCCTATTATTATTATCACAAAACACATTTCAGACATACCTTTCAGTTACACGTTCAGCAGTAAATTAGTTTTCTTACGCAGCAATATGTGATAACAATTTGTAATATTTAATCTACTTCTTTTAGAAACATATATGTAGTTAGTTTGTTTTCATACAGCCACAGCAAAGTAACGTATTTCCTTCTAATATTAAAACAGGTTTCCAAACAGATATCATCTAATAATTTGGTTAATCTTAATAGCATTTGTATCTAACTACCATCAACGAAATACCCAGTCATTCATCACTTTTGTTCTTCTAAAATTCGAAATTTGTTTTATACTTTCTCTTAGATCGTAAAAGCTGATACCATACCTATCATTCTCATAACTTTCCCTTTGAACATAATTCTAAATATATATAATTATACTGGCATAAATTACTTTTGCACACTTACAGTAGAAGCATACATAAACAACAGCAGTTAAACAAAACCTTGTAAAATAATATAAACAAAATATAACTATTATCGAGATATGTTTAATTCAAATAATTTCGAATTATAACAAACCAAAATATTATTCTTTTATAATCAATTGTAAACCATATCTATCTTAAATATTCTTAATATAATCGTATTAAATACATCTTTAATGGTTCTTGAAAGCAGTATTAATACGTAAGAGTTTGAAAACATGCTTAATATAGTGAAATACAAATTATCGCCTATCCATTTTGCAGCTATATACACATAGTTTCAGTAAATAAAACTCTACTCTTTCACTCTCAATCCCTCACCCACACACACACTCTCTCTATCTCTCTCTGTCTCTCGATCTATCTAAATACCTATTTATCTATCTCTTCAAATATATATATATATATATATATATATATATATATATATATATATATATGCGCGTGCTTGCCTTGCATACAAATACTTACGTATTCATCCGCGTATAAACATGAGAATGAACACGTTTGCGTAAATGAATGCATAGATTTTTCAAGAGGATATGTGTATATATACTGGAATAAATAATTACATATAAATACAAACTTATACATTTATGTGTAAGCACACATGCAGACGGACGAAAATATGTCGCAAACACAGAGAAATCTAAATCGTGCATATGTGTATGGTCGCTTTATCACACAAACACACACACACATATGGATATGTATATATATATATATATATATGTGCGTGTGCGTGCGTGTGTGTATATTTCTATAACGTACCTTTCTAGAAAAATCTTTTCTTTCGTGATACGGGACTTGACTGCCCTTTCTAGCATGTAAGAGATCTACATAGTGGATTTCTCTCCGTGTATAGAATTTTATGCAGTACATATATATATATATATATATATATACACGGATGTATATATATTTATATATATATATATATATATATATACATATGTATGTAGGTGAGTAGGTACGTACGTACGTATATATTTTGGAAGGTTTGTATGTATGCATGACTGCATATCTCCGTCCATGTGTGGACGTATGTACAAGTATTTGTGTATACAAACATACACATATACACGTACATACGTCAACACATTTATATATATGTAAACATTTATGTGTATTCCCTTAACGAATACGAACACACCAGTAACTCTTAATCAAGACATTCAAGTTTTAGCTTTCACTCAAAATTCTTGTGGCTATCCTGAATAACAAACACCTAAATATTCTTAGTAAATCTACCAAAGCAGCCATGTAGCAGCTATCTACTTGTGAATGGCCTTGTGTTTACGATTTTTGTTATTTCTGTATTCAAATTTCTGTTCAGTTGATAATCATATTATTCATCCTGTTTTCGTTTCCATTGTTGCGGTTTTTAATATTTCTTCTCGAACGAAAATAGAGAAGAAAAAAATAACAACAACAACAACAAAAAAAACGAAGAGACAGAAGCAATGAACGAAAGCGTTTGATTGATTTTTATCGCCTACCCTCAGGCATGAGATCTTTAATAAGAAACAGGAAACCTTGTGTAAAATTCTTCCATAGAGGTCTTTCGGGTTCCTCTCTTATCTTGGTTATGAAATGTACTTGTTAATGGGAAGGTGAATAAGAATATTCTCTTTTTTTTTTAAATCACGCAATTTAGCGAAATTTATTTGACGAGAAGGCCAAGGGTTGATAACATGCTAATGCAATTTGTATTTAGTTTCTCGCTGATAAAATGATAAACAGCATTTTGTGAGTTCTGAAAGAAGCGGAGATGTGTTTGAAAAAGAAGAGAAGCGAAAAAAAGAAAAACACGAAAAAAGCCTGAAACAAAACAGAATAGTAATAAAATAAACAAAATTACTTCTCAATGGCTGCAAGTGTGAACAATGCAGCGGAAGAAGGAATCTTTTGCAATGAAAATGTTTTTGCATTCTACAATAGGGTTGTAAAAATATACATGACACCAATTTAGCATCGAAATTTTTGGCATTGTTAATCTTGTGAACAGCGTAGTCTAATATCGAGTAGAATAATAGAACAACGTAATACAATAAGTTGCGTGAAGGGCTATGTTTGGCCATTTTTATCTGACAGCAGGGGTAGTTCTATTACTTTGTATTGGGTTAAGTAACGAGCTGTAAATGCCTAACGAAAATCCTAAACTGGATGTCAGCTAATATTGCTTTCCGAGAATATAACAACTCAACATCTTAACCTCTATTACGTCAGCAGAATCTATCTTAAATTGCTGCCTTCCATGTTTAAAAGACAAAACAAAATGAAGGAAATTATAAAATGACAAAGGATACAATTGGTAAACTAATCCTCGGTACATGATTTCGAAACATAGGCAGCAATATGGTAACGTTTAGAAGGCCTTTGATCATAGAATTATTTATTCTGGTCTGATCTTGAGATAAGTAAGGAAACTGAACAAACGTGGCGCATCTACGTGCTACTCAATCTGCAAGAAATAACAGTGAAAATTCAAATTACATCATAGAGTTTTGGGGAAAGGAACGGGTACATTGACTGGTATAGTTTGAAAATTGACCAAATGGTCAAGTATATGAGATTGGTAATAAACTTGTTAGCAATAGCACGAATGATTGTTACAGAGTTTGGCAAAGCTTGTTGCAATCTTTCCCATTGATGAATCATCAACATGCCAAATCTGCAGGATTCCATAAAGAGAAACAATAAAAAAAAAGATAAATAAATTCCAGCGAATATATTCCAGTTATGCCTGTTTCAACAAGAAGAATACTCCGGTGCTACTAAAATCATAGCGACACAAACTTCTTAAAGTGAGGCAGTTTGCATGTGCAGCCTTCAGAATCGCTACAGATTTTGGTTCTTAATATCGGCATGGGTAAACAACGAATACGTTTAACGTATCAAGAAAGGCATTGCTACCAAAATTCATTCACAAGGCTTTGGTCGGCCCGAGGCTATAGTAGAAGACACTTACCTGAGGTGCAAAGCAGTGGGACTGAACCCAGAACCATGTGGTTGGTAAGCAAGCTACTTACTGCACAGTCAGTCATGCACCTATATATATATATATATATATGTATATATATATATATATATATATATACACACACACACACACACACACACACACACACACACACACACACACACACACACACACACACACACACACACACACACACACACACACACACACACACACACACACACACACACACACACACACACACACACACACACACACACACACACACACACACACACACACACACACACACACACACACACACATACATACATATATCTGCCTGTGTTTACTAATACGGGTTGGGTCTGCATGAGCGAGAGAGAGAAAAAATATAAGGGTTTTGTTTTATTTTTTTTTTAGGTTTTGAACTATATATTTAATAGCGTTTGCAAATGTACATGTGGATTGGGTGTTTGTTTGTTCGTGTATAAATGAATGAATAATGGATGAAAAAAATAGAGAACAAGTAAAACTTTAACCGCAGTGAGGTCAAATGATGACGGTTATCTATGAGAATTTATGGTCAAGGTCAGTAACATTCGAATATATGTTAGTGAGAATATTTGTGCTTTTAAAAGAATAGTCTTCATATTGTGTGCATCTGTTTGTATGAGTGTGTGTTCAATAACAATGAAGTTGCTCTTCTAAATTGATGTTCGTGTGCTGTTGGTGGTGGTGTGTGTGTGTAGATATGTGTGTGTGTGTGTGTGTGTGTGTGTGTGTGTGTGCGTGCGTGCGTTTGGGTTTGTCTGTTTATGTGTGAGTATGTGTGTGAGACCTCATAGGTTTAGACTTGGTAGATCAGACTAGTTTTCGAAGAAAAACAAATGTAAAAACATACCTAAAATTA